>NC_132783.1:1699979-1999979 GCF_048418805.1 Vulpes vulpes | reverse complement strand
GAGTAAGTCTCACTGAGCCAGATGTTCTGCTGTGAGCACATTTTGGCCTGATAGGTCCTGTCAAAAAGCAAGAAAAAACACAGATCCTTCTTCATATGTAAATTGAAGAAGTTAGACTGGATACCACATCCCCAGGATTTGCTATTACATGTATCAAGGAGAAGAAGTTAAGAGCTGGGGAGTATTAGAGGATTTTCTGCTACATCTGTCTTTAAAAAAAAAAAATCTATATCTATATCTATATATATATATATAATTTTTGGTATTTTTTTTATTGGAGTTTGCCAACATATAGCATAGCACCCAGTGCTCATCCCGTCAAGTGCCCCCCTCAGTACATCTGTCTTTAAACTGACTGTTATATGACTCCCTACAACGTTGGTATTTTACTGGTAGTTTTACAGCAAAGGTTCAAGGACATTTAAGTGGATCCCGGCTAACATCTGTTCCAGTTGGATTATTCCAGTCGTTCTCAGCTGGAGATGTTACCCCCAAAGCCCCAGTCCTCAGAGACATCTGACAATTCTGGAGCCACATAAGAGTAAGTTGCAAGGACTTTGGTAGTATTTCCTAAAAGCAAGGACTTTCTTTTGTGTAACTGCACCACAGTTATCAAGATGAGGAAACCAACAACGGTGCACCATGATTCTAATTCACAGATCCCAGTCAGATTAGGCCAGTGGACTAACACTGTCCTTGGAGCAAAAGGGTCCAGGTCAGAGTCCCTTGCATTTATTTTTCATGCCTCTCTAGTCTCCTTCAGTCTGGGATAGCAGTTCCTCAGCCTTTCCTGATTTTATACGGTGGCACTTTTTGAAGATTACAGGCTGGTTTATTGTTTAAGAATGTCTCTCAATCTGGGTTTGTTTGATGTTTTCTTATGATCAGATTAGAATTATTATGTCTCTTTTAGGGGCACCAGTGTGGTTCATTCAGTTAAGCCTCTGACTTGATTTTAGTTCAGATCGTGATCTCAGGGTCATGAGATCGAGCCCCACATCGGGCTCAGGGCTCAGTGCAGAGTCTGCTTGAGATTTTCTCTCCCTCTCCTTCTGCCCTCCTCCTTGTGCTCACTCTCTCTCTCTCTCCCTCTCTCTAAAATAAATAAATAATTTTTTTTTAAAGAATTATGCCTCTTTTGGCAGGTATATCACAGAAACGGTGCTGTATCCACGTTCTTGGCCTCCTTTCAGATAGTGTATGGTTTCAATGTCTCCCGTCACTGATAAGGATTTGCTTTGATTACTCAATCTAGGTGATGTCTCCATAGTACAGTTACTTGCTGTAAGGATTCTGTGGGAAAGCACTCTGAAGCTGTAAATATCTCATCATTTAGTCAACTTTCAATTTATCTATTTCACTCTATGTGCACTCTATCTTATTCAGTGGGTTATAATCCACTATGATCATCATTTATTTATATGCTCAATTTATCCCTGATTGGCCAGTGGGCACCAAGTCATCTTTTGTATTCTTTTGACATATCCCTGTCCTTCTTTGATCAAGTCCTTGTTTTTTTGGCACAAGATGTTCTAGGCTTCTACGGATGGAATTATTGCCTCCCAAAATTCATATGTTGAAGTTCTAATCCCCACTGTGGTGGTATTGGAGACGAGGCCTTTGGGTAGTGTCCCCATGATGGGATTAGGACCCTTCTAAGAAGAGTCCAGAGAGCTTGCTCACTCTAGTATTCTTTCTGTCGTGTGGGGACATAGTGGAAGATAGCTATCTACAGGCTGGGAAGAGGACTTCCATCAGAACCTGAGTTGGCTGCCCCTAGATCATGGGACTTCCCAGCCTCCAGAACTGTGAGAAATTAAATTCAGTTGTTTACACCACCCAGGCCATGATATTTTGTTTTATGAGCCTGAATAGACTAAGACACAGGCTCATCATTATATGTTCCCGTCTCAGCCTCGGAGCCCAATGACTACCCCTTCAGCTATTCAGAACTCAGACAGCAATAGTTCTCTTAATACTTCCCTCGAATTTACTCCGTGCTTTGGGCTTTCTGGCCCACATTTGAAAGTCTATTTCCTTACCCCAGGGTTCAAACATCTGTACTCTAAATTAATACGGAGAGAAATTCACATGAACCTAATTAATGCCTTGTGATGCTTTAACAATGTGCTCGCTCTTCCATGGAAGGATATTTTTGTCCTCAAAGTGTCTCTCTTGAGGCTTCATGTTGCAACTGAGTTTTGGCTCAAGCTCTACATAGCGCATTGGTGGGGCAGGCCGACAGATACGGGAGCCTCGGGACAACTTGCTACCCAGGGCTCACTCTGCCCCGTGAAGCTGGGCAGCCCAGTTGGGTGTGAGACTGGCTTTGACTTTTGCCACTGAGGCAGAACAAAAGGGCAGGCTTGGGAACGCAGGTACCATGCCAGCTGAATTAAAAAGCATCTGAGTCTATTTTCTCCTTTGCTCATGCTGTTTCTAATTAGATATTTCCTTTGGACTCCAACGTGAAATAACCTTGGGATAACCTTGGGATGCTGGGGAGAGATTGGTTATCTTTCTCTGCTTTGGTACTCTTCCATATGGTCTTTCTCCCGCATTTCCTTTCGATGAACTCGTCACTTGCTATAAAACAGGTCTATGTTAAGTGGAGCAGAAATGCTTTCAGACAAGAAGGGGGATGTAAAAATTGTAAAAATTCGTGAGTAGCTTTACCAGTGGAGGGGTTACTGCCATTCACAATATAGAAGTATTATTTTGTTTTTATTTCCATGAGCGTATATTTTTCAGTATGCTTTGAAAAATTAGGAACAGCCACATAAAAGTTATCTTCATCTTTGGTCTTTTAACAAAAATTATTACTAAAAGCAATCTCCAAATTCTGTAGAGAATTCCTTTATGACATGTATTTGTTATAGTTAAGTGGAGATTGCACCAAGAACATTTTATCTGGCAGGATTTGTTACAGGTCGTTCCATAGTGTAAATCTCCATGTATATTTCCTTGCTGAATTAAATCTCAGAATTAGAGCATTGCCAGAAGTGCCCCTAAAACAAATCATGGGATGTCCAAAGATGGAGTGCCCAAGGCCACCCTACACAAACCTGCCTGAGGCCTCCAGCTTTCCAGCCTGAAGACATGAGCTTACAGGATACAAAGATTTCCCCGGGAGAGGGATTGGAGTAACCCTTGTTTTATTACCACGTATTGCAATAGATTCATTTTCTTAGTGTCAGTGGTGGGGCAAGGAATTGGTGGGGTGGGGGGTGGTGGTGAATAGGCACAGGAGGGGAGCAGGGCAGGAAACTTGTCCCACGTGGTAGGGACCTACTTAGGTGGTAAATTTGCCAAGTGCCTGAGTAGGGGACTCTGAATAGCAGGAAGTCACAGGACACCTATGGAGGAAGGAGGGAAAGGAGGTGGATTGGGGCACATGGCCAAGGACTTCTGTGAAATCCTTGTGGAGGGAGGTTCACTGAATGCGGCCATCATTCCCTACAAGAGCCAGATATGTTAGCAGTTACCGGGAGGCATAGCATAGACCTTGCAGTTGTATTGCCTACCAAGAAGCCCCATGGTACATGTTATTTTTCCTCTTATCTCCCCACTTTTGCTTTATTTGGGTGATGCTGGAGCTACAATTTAATTCATTGTCGTTTACCAGGCACCATGCAAATAAATGATAGATATTATTTTATTTCATCCATTTACCGTTCCTATGAGGTAGGTGTTTTCACCTGCGCATCCCTATTTGATAGGTGAAGAATCTGATCATAAGGAGTGAAATGGAATAAGAGCTTGAATTAGTATCGCAGAACCAGGATTTGATCCACGTCTGTCTGATGTCAAGGCTATACTTTATTTCATAGAGGTGGTTCTCAACAGTGCCTCTGACTGTGGCTCGACCTTTTTATCGAAGGTCACAGACCATGGTTATTCAAAAGTTTGGCTCTAGAGAAATTCTGGACTCTGGCCCTAGCCTTATTATAAGCATTATGTTCTAACTAACCGAGACAACCAGCTGTTTGCAGGGTCCGTTAAGTTCTGCTGCGCAGTGAACACCATAACAAAGTGGCTTAAAAAAACCCATTTGTGTAGTTCATGATTCTACATGTTGGCGATTTGCTTAGGTTTGCTGAGAAGTCCTTGTGATTAGGGTCAGGTCAACTCTCCTTGGCTGGATTCTCTCACCTGTGTGGGACCTCCGCTCCAACTATAGGGATGGCCTCCTTCAATGCATCTGTCATCCCTTAGTCTGCTAACCTGAGCCTGTTCACGTAGCAGCAGATGGGCTCTAGGAGCACCGAGGCAAGTGCTTTTTACATCATTATTTGTGCCGTGTTCACTGGTGTGCTATGGGTCAAAGCTACTCACATGAACTCAGATGCAAAGAATGAAGAAACAAACTCTTCACTCTAGAAGAATCTGTAGCACCTTTTTGTGAGGGCATCACGTTGCAAAGATGTTATATTAAAGGGCTGTGAATCCAGGGAAGGGAAGAATTTGTGATCATTTAAAAAAAAAATCTATCATCTTTGACTAATCCTGTCCAGTCTTTTACAAATCTTTGGTACTTTTCATGAGGGAAAATCAGAGAAAACTTGAGAGTATATCATAGAAAAACACCCATCATTACTGAATATGGAGGTGTAACTGGGAAGCCCTGTGCTTAGTTGGTCGTGTAGTAAGGCATGCTCAGCAGCCTTACATAAGAGGAAAGTCGGACTCTTACAGTCATTACTCAGGCTTCTTTCCAAATTTCCTTTTTTAACTGGAAGGGGAATTCTAAAAATTGTTTATAAGTCACATATGAATTTTCACAAATAGCTGTTATAAGGGCATCCGGAAAACATAATACCCTTTGTTCCAACGTGCTCTAAAACCCAGGGAAGCCTGCTTATTTGAGCTTTGGATTTTCCCCCAGAAGATTCCAAAGCGGATGATTACTTAATTTAGAAAACCTGAAGGAGACGATTTTCGTTTTAAGAAAATAACAAAGAAATATCCCCTTAGGAAAAAAAAAAGTTACCATTTAATGCCACGGGTAAACAAATTACTATGACAAGAAAAGAGATACCCTCTACTGCCTACAAAAGGGGCTTCTCTCAAGGTGTCGTACCTCTGACATTTGTTTGGTAGTTACATGGCAGAAGAAAGGCAATGCTCCTTTTCCTTCGAAACAGTCTTGATAGCTGCTGGGTCTGGTTCCCTCCTCCTGGAAGCACTAAACTATTTTATTTTGACTAGGGAACTGAGACCCCCCCCCCAACCCCCCCACACACATTGTGGCCAGAAAAGTTGGGACAGAAGTTCTTTCATCTTGGTAGGTGGATGGGAGGCTTTGTTACTCTGGGTCAGAGCTCATTCCTTCGAGAGTAACGAACTCCCTCACAGTTAATCTTTATCAACAGGAGACATTGCATTATATGAGATAAAAATAAAATTCCCTACTGGATATATAGATAATTTGAGTTTTAAATGTTTTCCTGTGTATAAGGTCTGTGGAAAACCAATAAAAGAGATTGTGGATAGTGACCCCAAATTAGAAATTCACTCCCACAAAAATCTAAATATGTATACCGTCCCGGTCTCAAACTTGACCTTTCTAATTATTTTAACAACTGAATGTGTACGTTATCTTCCAATGGCAAGAGATAGATAATTTTAGGTTAAGATCAGGGGATTGTTATTTTGGCAAATTTGACTTTGAGGTATAGAGCTCTTAAGTCAAATAAATTTAATAGGTGTGGCTTTCAGATGATAATCAACACATTTGATATTCTCTGTGGCTTTTGTGAATCACATTCTATTGGCCCTGGGTCCATTGACTAGATACAAGTTTGCCAAAAGCAAGTTTCCAGAAGCTAATTTGCCAAATTTTATTCTGTAAATGGTAAATTTACAGTGTGGCCAATTTCCAAATTGAATAGAATCCAGGTTACTGAGCCCATGTGTAACCTCCATTTCTGCTGTCGTGGTTGCTTTGCTTATACGCCTACCAGACAATGATAAAGGGGACTGGAAGAGGGAAACAACTGATACCCACAGAGTTTGGTCCTCCAGTTCACCTCATTATTCCAATTCTCCTCTGTTGAGGTCGTCTTTTGGCAAGCACGAACACGAGACACAAATATCTTCACGTTCTGTACCCATTCATTGAGATCTATCCATATACCTCTTACCCAGAGCTTCTTGTCACCAATTTTCCATTTGTTTCTTCCAAATCCCTGACCTTTCTGCCAAACCATTAGTTACATAGCCAATGGTTTGCCTCCTCTAGGCAAAATGAATTAATGGATTTACTGCTCAAAATTCTATCTACTGCGGGTGGCTTTCCCTTTGCCACATTTCTGCAGAGCTAGCCCAGAATGGGGCTCGAAGGTTACAGCTGTCCTCTTTCAGCTGATGCCTATATATTGTGGAGGACAGCCTGTATATACCAAGCCTGGGTTTTCTTCTTCTTCAGTCAGGTGATCATAAAGAGCGTCATGAGTCATAGGTATGTGTTGAGAGAAACAGGCAAATAGTAGGCATAAGACTTAACGTGACTTGTGGCTGCTGGGCCTGCGTTAGCCCAGTTTCACCTATAACATTTGTTATGATGGAGTTCATGCTCAACTTTAAATCTTGCTGGGTTAGACAACACCCCATTCACGATCAGTGATCATGATCATGATCACATCACATGGTGATTTGGTGGCCCACGGTTAATTTCTATTAAAACCCAATCACAGGCCAAAGATCTGTTTCTCAAAAGGAAAATAATTGTATCCGAAGAATGGTGTGGTGTTGCTTTAATCAGTAGAGATCTGCATTATATTTACTTCTGTGTTGGCCAAAGGCTCCATATAGCATCCTCATCCACTACTAACACTTCAGGCATCATCAGATCTGTTAAGTCCTATGACTCAGGTGGCAAAACAACTTTCGCAGAAGTTGCAGAGCCTTCTGTTATTCAGGGCCCCATTCAAAAGTGGGAGCTCTCAGGTCCCTCAGTAAATGGGTCAGAATAGCTTGCCCAGGGACATCTGGGTGGCTCAGTGATTGAGCATCTGCCTTTGGCTCAGGTGGTGATCCCGGGGTCCTGGGATTGAGCCCTATATTGGGCTCCCATTAAGGAGCCTGCTTCTCCCTCTGCTTGTGTCTCTGCCTCTCTGTGTCTCTCATGAATAAATAAGTAAAATCTTAAAAAATAATATCTTGACCAAATGAAATATATGTAGCCTCCAAAAATTCAAAGTGGTCCACCATATATTGTGCTTTTTTTTCTTAGTAGTAGGAGGGGCAGATGCAGCAACTTGTGCATTGATGATTCCATCATCGAAGGAATTTCACCAATGTGGAAGACTCCTGAGATCTTTGGGGATTTATTTGCCACTCTCTGGCATATAAGTGTCTTACTACTGTGGTTACTACCCCCTGCTAAGGCAGGCCAGTCAGCACAGTTTCATCAGTGTAATGGGCCGGCACGATTCCGTTGAAATGAAGGCAATCAAGTCCCCAGCCGACTAGATCATGACGTAGTGCTGTGAGTTGATACAGCTCTGAGAGAGGACGGTGAAAATACATTGCTGGTTAGCCAGCTGAAGACAAACTATTTCTGATGGTCTTTACAGACAGGTATACAAAAAACAGCACTTGCCCGATCAATAGCTGCACAGCAGGTATGAGGGAATGTGTTGATATGACCCAGCCACGAAACCACATTCAGAACAGCACTTGCAGTTGCTCGATAACGTTTGTGATAATCCACTGTCACTGTCTAAGATCCATCCATCTTCTGCACAGTCCAGGTAAGTAAATATAGAATCTTTGCCTAGTGAGACATTAATCAATTCGGCCTCATCCATCTTTATACTCCTCTCACCCTGATCCTACACTCTTATGATATATTACCATACGTATTCCTCGAGCTTCAATCAATATAAATTGGCAAAATCATGTAATTCTTTTGGCGTGTCTCACCTCTCTGCGTGAGTCAACCTTGAATCTCATTCTTTGAGATATTCTGAGGCATGAATCTAGTTAGAGGTCTCAAAGGTGAAGAGAGGTGGTGGGAGTCGGCTATGAGGAAGATCAGTGGTCCAGAGCAACACGCCTCCCTCAGGGGTGGTCTTTATGGTTTCTACAGTCAAGGAGAGAATAAGCATCTTAGACCAGGAATGAGAAGGCTGCTTATGATAGTAAAGAAGGCTCAACAACATTTAGGCTTTTAAAATTCAAGTTATGTGGCTTCACTACAATCTGCCTGTAAGTTCCCATTCTAATTTTCAGCGACTTGTTCCTTCCCAAATAGTGCTCTAATTTTAACAAGAGACCATATGACATCAGAAATCGGTTTGTGTCGTAACTTAGCCAAGCACAGATTAGATTTTGAGTTTTTTTGTTTGTTTTTTATTTTAGAAAACTTGGCCGTAGACTAAGATTTCTGTAAGAGTTGGACTATAGGATTTAAGCATTTCTCTTAGGGCAAATGTAGGGATTTTTGGGTATGTGTGTGTGTGTGTGTGTGTGTGTGTGTGATACATGACCCTATTTCTAGTATTGAAAATGACACTGGTGAAATATGAATTTCAAGCACTGAGCTCCTTATTTTTTTTCTTTAAGTTATTTAGCTCATTTGAAGGCAACCAACCAATCCCCATCATATTCCTTATTTTCACCAAAATGTTATGTGGCAGCAAATAATCCAACATTGTGCCTTCTATAAACTCTTGATCACATTGTATTTATGGTGATAATTTGAATAACTGTTTTGCTATACATGCTATAGGCTACCAGTGTCATTTTCAATACTGGAAACAGGATCTAGTAGGGCTTTCACATATAATCAGATTAAAGGCCAAATGCAGGAAGCTCAGAAAAAGGAATCAATTTATATAAATATAATAAATATATAAAATCTATAATATAACCTCTGTATTATACACACACACACACACAGTAATAAATTTGACTTTCCATAATTGTGAGAGCTAGTTAAGTAGTATCCATAAGACTTCCTTTTTGTCTGATGCTAGAATCTGAAGCTTATAGGGGAAGCCAGATAAAAAAAATCAGGAAGGAGTTATTTCTATACAGCAAGGAGCAGCAAGGAGAAGCTGGAGCCCACAGGTAGAGGCTGGAACTCCAGAAGATCGCCCAGAACTCACGTCAGTTCTTGCTGTCTCCAGCCTTGGAACATGGGTATCGGGTTGGAGAATCTGGCACCTTTCATCATGGAGCTTAGCATACACCTGGCCCAGGAGTCAGAGAAGTGGGAAGGGAACCAGGTGAAAGTACACATGACTGCAGCCTGGTTGCTGTCCCGTGCTAGTGCAGCGAGCCCAGGGATAAACAACGTGTATGAGGACAAAAGCACCCATCCTAAATTTCCAAACAAAGAACCAAAATTCCTGCTGTTTCACTTCTACCTTCCAAAGGTCATGCAAAAAAAATTTTATGTGTCTCATCCTAACTGGAAACACAGAGAATGTACTTCTGGGAAACGTAATCCAGCCCTAGCCAGTCTGGCACATTACAGAGTCACCACACAGACTAAAGAAGGAAACTCATGATTATCTCAATAAATGTTAAAGGAGTGTTTGACAAAATTTAACATTTATGAGTGATAAAAACCCTTAGCAAACTAGGAACAGGAAGCAATGACCTCTAATTGATACAAGATGTCCACAATTTTCTCTTCCTAAGGTGAAGAGCAGGTCAAGGACACGTGTTATCACTACTACTTACCATCATCCTGAGGTACTGCCCAGTATAATAAGTCAAGAGAAGAAAATAACATGCATACAGATTAGAGAAGAAAAAAGTAAAGCTGTTTATAGTCACAGCACTATATGTATCTAGGGATAATATTGAGAATATTAAAAATTGATGAGACACCATTGTTGATCTACCAGCATGGACATGGGCCACAGCAATAGTTTAGGGCACATGCGATCCCCCATCTCAGGTGAGGGATTAATTTTTATTTGTTGGATCATGAAGTAAAGGACAGTCTTTGCGGGTGGAACTGGGACGTCTGGGTGGCACGAAGGTATGGGGCACCGGCTATTTAATAATAGGAATAACTGAACTGGTATGAACCAGCTGCCTATCGGCCTTGAGTTTATATATGGTCTCGGTGAGTCTCTCATTTTCCTTTTTTAACTCCTGTGTTCACAGAACCAAACTGGGGCACAGAAATATTGAATAGGCGGTGAAAGTTTATCAAATAAGTGGAAGATAAATGAAAATTTCCGGTCTTAGCTAGAAGATATGGCCTGCATACAAGACTCTAGTGGAGTACCCATGTCACAATGATCATGCAGTGTCTCCTTTACATGGAAGTGTGGAGGGAATCTAAAACACGAAGTGCTTGGGGGGTCCGGTGAGTTTGGTTGTAGGCATCTTAGAATGTTTTTTGGTGAGGCCTCACAAAGAGGATGTCTTAAGCAGAAATGTGGTGTGATCAAAATCTTAGAGCTCAAAGGGTCTCTGATGACAGTGTTGGATGAATTAGAGTGGGATGAGACCAGAGTCCCAAAGCAATTATTTCCAACAAATCACAATGAAAATGGTTCTAACAAGAGAAAACAATGCCACGATCTGGAATTTACCCATTCCTGATTCTGGAAAAAGTGTATCATATCCCTTTCTCTATATTCAACCATTGCAGCCACCTAGAGCTTAGATATGTCTTCTCTGTGGCATCTCCAGCAGTCTTTGGAGCATCTGTAGAGGTAGAGATAGGGCAGGGCTACGAGTGAGCAGAACCCTCCACCAAACCATGAAAGAGGTAGAACTTGACTCAGCTCCTTTTCATTTCCTTGTGAGCATTTCTGCCCTTTGGGGCCGTCATTCTGTCCTCTTTTCTTTACCTGACATATGATATAAGATAAAGATAACTATGACTTGATAGCCAACAGACTAGCTGTCTGCCTTAATGACTCCCAGAGGATGAGACAAAAGCCTTTTCCTTTTTTTTTTTGTTTTTGAGACAAAAGTCTTTCAAAGGTCTTAAACGTGTAGATAGAGGCAAATGCAGTCTTGTCTCAGGATTTCCAACATTGATTTTTGAAATCCTTAATGTTAGTACAAATAACACGGGGTGCTAATTCAAAATGCAGATTCTTGGAGCCAGTCCGTCACTTGCTGAATTTTAAACCAGTTGTCTGGGTGAGTCTTGTGCAGATTAAAGTTTGAAAACTGCTGGTTAGCTCAAACCACTACTCCGACCCAGAAGGCCCATTTCCTCTGCATCAGATTTTGGCCTATTCAAGATGCTAATGCGGTTCATGCCTGAAAAAGAGAACACAACATTTACGGTTTCAGGTATCATGAAAATGTTAATAATGCCATTCTTTACATCGGGGGTATATTACAATGTTAATTATATACATATATATGCATATATAATTTTATGATCGCTGATAACTAACATTTCTTGCTATACCAAGCACTACACCAGGCGCTTTACATACAGATATGAATTCAATCCTCAAATTAATCATTTAGGGCATTTGTCTATCTTCTTGGCCAGCATTTGTCCCCTCTTCCCATGTGGGGGAAACACCGTGTATAAGGCAGGCTCTGCCCCTCGGAATTGAAGTTGAAAATGGCAAACACTGGTTCTCCCAGCTCGCCTTGCTACTATAGTCCAGGCCCAAGGGACACATTCTGCTGGTCAAATACCCTTGCTCCAGGGTTGAGGCAGAAGCTTGCGACGCATAGGACGAGAAGCCCTTCAAACGTATTATGAAGGTGGTGGGAGTATATACTTACCGTGCTGGATAAAACCAACTCATTGGGTTTATAAATTGTCTTCATAATAAGGAAATTAATGGTGGTAGTTATATTGCAAACTGTATTCACAGAAGTATATGTATCCATCTAGGGATAATGATTGGAATATTGAAAATTGACGTGGTGCGATCACGTCATATCAGCATGGACATGGGCCACAACACGGTTTGAGCTAAACACAACCAAGGTTTCAACGACCTTGGAGAAAAAGCTAATTTCAAAACGTCAGCAGCACTTTTTGCATTGAATAATTCGTCTAATAATATAAATGATTCTTAATCTAACGGGCCTTCCAACAACATGAAACCACTCGTATGAATCCTAAATCATTCTGTGCTCTCAAAAGAAAAAAAAACCCAAAAAACAATTCTTAATAAAAGTCTCACAATCTGACTTCTTACAATTTCTTGTTGTCCTTCCCCTTTATAAACAATCTGGATTGCTGAGATGATTTTGGATTAAAAAAGAGTTTCCCTGAAGGGCAGAGAATCTTTTATTAGTGGTGCCATCCTGCGGCATTTTAGTTAGAGTAGAATTTTTTTTTTAATAGCCTAGTATTCAAGTCTGTAGGCACAGAGGGGTTGGTAAACCAAATGTTTGATGTTCTCAATCAAACATTTGAGAGAGACTAAAAATGCATTCAAGCTCAGATTTTTCCTGTTCTGATTATTTAGAAAGAACCAGTAGGTAAAAGTGAAAAGAAAGCAATGATATAAAGAATGATTTAAGACATTGTGATTCTTCCCCTATGTACCCATATAACCCAAAGCCCTGGAGTTCTAAATCTGGTAGCAAGAAGCCCCTCCCACACACATTGGCAATCAAGGAAAAAGCGCAGATTTCTTCTGTAGATAACATAGTCTGGGGTGTGTCTGATGCTTGGAAGCTGGGCTCAGCTCTCTAAATATCGGTGGTAAGTTGGAGCCTCAAGGCAATCACAAGTCATCCAAGTTCAGTCAGATGAGATGTCTGTAAGGAAGGCCACTGCCGGTTAAAAGATAAACAAGAAACGGCAGGAACAGCCCCAATGAGGCTGTTCTTTATTTCTTCTTCATTAAGCACAGACCAAATCCTGGGATCACCAGTAGTTCAGAAAGTGAGAGATTGTGAAGGGAATAATTTGATTTATATTCCTGAGTGTTTAGATTATTTTTAGTGAGATGTCCCCATTGTCCCTTTTGATGGAGGGCGCACGAAGAAATGATAAATGAGGGTAGGGGCTTTAAAACCAATGAGTCCTGTTGTTTGTACACCTGCGTCTGGGGTAAGTAAAGTCAGAGCTGGAATCCCTAGATGGGCCTAGGATTTCTGACCCACCGACAGGCTCTTCTTCTATCACAAAGTGTGGCTTTGAGAATCCAATCCCCCATTGTCCTGGACCAGGGTTTTTGCAAAGGCTCCAAAACAAATTCTTTTCTTTTTTGGAACATTCTCAAAAACCACGAATAGCTACCTCATTAGGCCTGACACACAGCCTGGAGCCTCTGAGTGAATTGTCTGTGTTTTGCAGGATTCCTTTTCGCCCACGGTTCTTGGTCACCCCACTTCAAAGGGTGAAGAAGTAGACCAGACAAAGAGTGGTGGGCAGCAATGCAAAATCCATTGAGCGATAGTAAAGCAAAGTTTATTGAGTGATCCTACAAAGCTCCCGAAGAGGGAAGGGACCCACGAGGGCTGCCACCAGAGTTTCTAAGTCAAGGGGTTTTATGGGCTTGTTGCTGGGGCTATTTTATTCTGATTTACCCTCCTTGTGCCTGTCAACCCGTCAGGTTTTTGTCATCATGTGGGAAAAAGTGGACGGCTTCTTCCAGGGCGGTGTAAAATCCTTTTAAGGGTGCTTTCCTCTTAGGGTGGGGGCCCCTTGTCCCTACCTGCCTTTCTTCTGACTCCCCTGCATTATATACATGCTTATAAGGAAATGGAGATGGAGGTTCGTTCTCTGTGTGCATCAGCCCAGGGTTAATGTTAAATTTCCTATTTGTGTCAGTTGAGTTTCCTAACGGTTCTGTGGTTAGAAAGCTTGTCTTGCATTTCAAGTATGCTGAGAAAGGGGGTAGGTAATATTGCAGTGTTGGTATTCCAACAAATTATTTAGGGGAATTCGTGGGAAAAGAACACATTGATGGGGTTATTTCAATAATACTTTAATTATTCTTAACCTCCAGCCTCGCTCATCTCCGGGAGGTTGGCGGCGGGGGTGGAACTGAAATTTCTTACTCTCTAATCACATGGTTGGTTCTTGGGGGCAACCAGCCTTATCTTTAGGTGCTTTCCAAAAGTCACCTCGTTAACACAACAAAAAACACTATTATTGCTCTCAACGCGTAGGAAATTCCTAGGGTTTTAGAAGCTGTGTGCCAGAACTGGGACAAAACCCAAATATATGTCTCTTATTATAAATTAGAGTGTTACACCAGCTCAGGTTCTACGACTCATATGGACCAGCTGATTGCATATAGATTTCTTTCTTATGCTTCCATATATCCAAATACCCAGATGTCTCTTAGACATTTTCATTTGTTACTGCACAAACAACACAACTGGATATACACAAAATTGAATTCATTATGTTTTCCTTCAACCACTCCAGAACATATGTACTCTGTTTATAGGACTATAATCCCCCAGACACTCAGGTCAGAAGCCTAGAAATCATCCCTGAATCATTTCTCAGCCTTTCTTCCTATCTCACTTCCAATCACATGCAACCAGGCCCGAAGGCCTAAGTCACACACCCTAAATAACTCTAGTATCTATGTCATCTCCACTCTCCCTACCACTGTCTTCCTTTTGGCTTTAATCTTTTTTTCTTTTTTTTTGCTTTAATCATTTATCACTTAAAACACTGTAAAATTCTTTTTAATAGTCTCTTGCCCACCAGGCTTACCCTTTCTGTCTGTTACCACTTGAGGGACCTTCCAATAATATAAATTTGTTTAGATCATCTGCCTGCTTATAGTTTTTCATCGCCTCCCATGACCTTCAGGATAAAGTCTTTTGATCTGGCCTTTGTCCATCTGTCCTGCCCAGTTTTTTTTTTTTTCTTACTGTTCCTTAATTCATACCATGCTCTAGTGTTGCTAAACTACATGTGGATGGTTCTCCCAAAGTCGTACCTTCTTTTCTTTTCTTCTTCCTTTTTTATTTTTTTAAGATTTTATTTATTTATTTTAGAGCAGGGGGGCACAAGCAAGGAGGAACAGAGGGGGAGGAAGAGGGAGAGGGAGAAAGAATCTGAAGCAGAGTCTGTATTGAGCACAGAGCCTCATGTGAGACTCAGTCCCATGACTGCAAAATTAGGATGTGAGCTGAAGTCAGGAGTCAGACACTCAACCAACTGAGCCATCCGGGCACTCTTGTTTCCTTTTCTTGTTTGTTTTTTGTTTTTTGTGGATTTTTTTGCTTATTTATTTATTTATTTATTATTTAATTAATTTTGTGGAGTTTTTGCGTATTTATTATTTAATTAATTTTTTTAAAGATGTTTTATTTATTTATTCATGAGAGACAGAGAGAGGCAGAGACACAGGCAGAGGGAGAAGCAGGCTCCATGCAGGGAGCCCTACGTGGGACTCGATCCCGGGACTCCAGGATCACACCCTGGGCCGAAGGCAGGCGCCCAAACGCTGAGCTACCCCGGGACCCCCTATTTATTTATATTTTAACTGCAACAGAATTAATACATAGTGTTATATTAGTTGCAGGTGTACCACATAGTGATTCAACAATTCTACGTCTTCTCTCAGTGCTCAGAGTCATGTCTTCTTAGGCCTCAGTGCCTAGAAATTCTCAACTGTGAGAGTTAATTCCTTTTGATTTTTTATTTATTTTTATTTTATTTATTTTTATTTTATTTTATTTTATTTATTTATTTTTTATTTTTTTATTCCTCGAAGTGCCTTACATATGTGTCATGGGATTAAGGCACGTCATCCCAAGAGGTCACTTTTGGGAAAATCCTTAAAATACAAAAACCACAGAGGCAGCATTTCATAATAAAATCTCTAATTCTCTTCCTTATTTTCCCTATTCCTGGTTTTGGATAAAATAAAATTTTATGGCTCAGATTTTTTTTTTCCAAGTTTGGATCATTCAACTTAGCTAAGTACAAGACAGCCAAATGCTTTATTAGTCATAAAATTTTGTTCTGTATATTTGAGGACTTATCCAGTCACTAAAATTCTAAGCCACTGGGACACTCAGTTCTGTGTTTGGCTGTGTCTTATCTTGAAAACTTCTTACCCTGGCAGAAGGAGTTTTACTATCGCGAAATGAAAGGGAATGAGCCTCTCCCCAATGTGCCACTTTGGTGTGTGGATGACTTGGGAGCTGAAGTCCCTCAGGGTCCAAAAGACTCAAGAAGAGTTTTTCTTCCCCATTAGCTGCGTAAACACATTTAGGTAGAGGACCTGCTTTAGGAGGACAACTGTCACCCGAGAACTATAAGGAGGGTGGCCTAGGTGTGGAGGCTGGGGAAGCTCCCCGCACGGCTTGGTGGTTAAAGTCCTCTCAGTGTCCCCTGGTCTCTGTACAGCACGGCAGACACGGTCTACTGACCGTCCTTCTCTTAAATTGTCTTTCTCCCCTTAGAAATGTTAGTGTTGCAGGGTTTTTTCTTTTCCTTTAGTGTCCAAGGTTCTTGGTCACACTGATTCTAAGAATAAAGAGGTAGACCACGCAGAGTGGTGGGCAGCAAATTTATTAGTACAAAGTACAAAGCTCCCGAAGAGGGAGGGGACCCAAGATTTAAATCCTTTTGGTGTTTTTTTTTTTTTAATAATAAATTTATTTTTTTATTGGTGTTCGATTTGCCAACATACAGAATAACACCTAGTCCTTTTGGTGTTTAAATCTAGGGTTTTGGTTTTCTTAAAGATGCTATTTATTTATTCATGAGAGACACAGAGAGAGAAGCAGAGACACAGGCAGGGGAACCCGATGCAGGACTCGATCCCAGGACCCCAGGATCACAGCCTGAACCGAAGGCAGACACTCAGCCACAGAGCCACCCAGGAGTCCCCAGTAATAGAAGTCTGGGATTGTGATACCTCCATTTTTTTTTCAGATTTTATTTATTTATTTGAGACAGAGAACATGCACATGAGCAAGGAGAGGGGCCGAGGGAGAAACAGACTCCCCACTGAGCAGGGAGCCTGACGTGGGGCTGCATCTCATGACGTCGAGCTCATGACCTGAGCCAAAAGCAGATGCTTAACTCCAGGCGCCCTGTGATAGCTCCAGCTTTTGTTTTTCTTTTTCAAGATAGCTTTGACTATTTGGGGTCTTTGGTTCTATATATATTTTACGATTGTTTGTTCTAGTTCTGTGAAAAATGCTATTGGTCTTTTGATAAGGAGTGCATTAAATGTGTAGATCGCTTTGCATAGTGTAGACATTTTAACAATATTTGTTCTTTCAACCCATGAGCAGGGGCTGTCTTTCCATTTCATTGCATCATTTTTAATTTCTTTCCTCAATGTTTCATAGTCTTTGGAGTACAGGTTTTTTACCTCTGTGGTTAGGCTTATTCCTAGGTATTTTATTATTTTTGATGCAATTGCAAATGGGATTGTTTTCTTAATTTCTTTTCTTTTTCTCTTTTTTTTTTCACTTAGCAGATTTATTTTAGCAGCTCAGTTTTATTACATTCTGCATATTTAATGTATTTGTATTTCTATCTGTTCTGCATAGATGGCATATTCATGGACTTTTATAGTGGCCTTTTTTATTTGCTATTTGCTGCTACCTGGCCTGAAGAAAGAGTCAGGAAGACAGAACTTGCCTGGTGGATACATGGTGCAGCATTTAACTCCTCAGCAGAACTTTACTTCGATGTCAGCTTCAGTGTCAGCTTTTCTTCCTCTTCTTTCTCAAATCCCGAACAGACGAGAGATCTTCCTTTAGGGTAGCGAGCACAACACTTAGGCGGTTCTTGCATGACAGCCTGACACTTGGGTTCCACGTAGTTGTTGGCTTGGAAACATTTCTGTATTTCACAGGCTTGTTTCCGGCACGGATCCTCCTGCGGCGTATCCAGACAAAGGGTGGGGGAAGGAAAGGCAGGTGAACTGCTGCAGGGCAAATAAGCCACAAATAGATGTTGATGCTTCATTATTAGTGTACGGAAATGCAGTGAATTTCTATATATTAACTTTGTGTCCTGCAATCTTCCTGAATTCCTTTATCAGTTCCAGTAGTTTCTTGGTGGAGTCTTTCACATTTTCCGTACGTAGTATCATGTCATCTGTGAATAGTGAAAGTTTTATTACTTCCCTACCAATTTGGATACCTTTTATTTCTTTCTCTTGTCTGATTGCTACGGCAAGGACTTCTACTATGTTGAATAAAAGTGGTTAGAGCGGACATTTCTGTCTTGTTCCTGACCTTACAGGAAAAGCACTGTTTTTCCCCAGCGAGTATGACGTTCACTGTGGGTTTTCATATAAGGCTTTTATTAAGTTGAAGTATGTTCCCTAGACCTACTGTATTGAGGGTTTCGATCATGAATATATGTTATACTTTGTTAAATGTTTTTTCCTGCATCTAGTGCAATGATAATATAATTTTTATCCTTTCTCTTATTGATGTGATGTACCATGTTGATTGATTTATGAATATTGAATCATGAATATTGAATCCTTAGAATAAATCCCACTTTATTATGGTGAATGATTTTTTACATGTATTGTTGGATTTGGTTTGCTGTTGAGGATTTTTGCAGCTGTATACATCAGAGATACTGGCCTGTAGTTCTTACCTGACTTTGGTAAATCAGGGTAATACTGGCTTCATAGAATGAATTTAAAAGTTTTCCTTCCTCTTCTATTGTTTCGCAATAATTCTTTGAATATGGTTTTCACTTGTGAAGCTATCTGGCCCTGAACTTTTGTTTTTTTGGGAGTTTTTTTTTTTTTTTTTAAATTACTGATTCAATTTGCTTGCCACTCCAGTTTGGTAGGTTATGTTTCTAGGAATTTATCCATTTTTTCTAGGTTGTCCTAGTCATTGGTATATAATTTTTCATGATATTCTCTTATAATCATTTGTATTTCTGTGGTTGTTGCTTGTTACTTCTCCTCTTTCATTACTTATTTTGTTCATTTCAATCCCACCCCCACCCCCCAACTCCCGCCTACCTTTTGGATGTGTCTGGCTAGAGGTTTACCAATTTTGTTGATCTTTTCAAAGAACTGGCTGCTGTTTTCACTGATCTGTTCTATTGTGTTTTTTTAGTTTCTATATCAATCATCTCTTCTCTAACTTTATTTTCTTCCTTCTGCTGATTTGGAGTTTTGTTTGTTCTTCTTTTTCTAGCTCCTTGAAGTGTAAGGTTAGGTTGTTTATTGAAATTTTTCTTGCTTCTTAGGATGTGCCTGTATTTTTTTTTAAGATTTATTTATTTATTCATGAGAGACAGAGAGAGAGAGAGAGAGGGAGGTAGAGACACACGCAGAGGGAGAAGCAGGCTTTCTGCAGGGAGCCTGACGTAAGACTCCATCCCAGGATCCCAGGATCACGCCCTGAGCCAAAGGCAGCCGCCCAGCTGCTGAGCCATCCAGACATCCTGGGATGGGCCTGTATTGCTATAAACTTCTTTCTTAAAACAACTTTTGATACATCCCAAAGATTTTGGGCCATTGCATTTTGATTTTCCTTTCTCTTGATGTAATTTTTTTATTCTTTGATTTCTTGGTTGACCCATTCACTTTTTAGTCGCGTGTTTTTTAACCTCCCCATATTTGTGTTCTTTCCAGATTTTTCTTGTGATTCATTTCTGGTTGTATCATCATGTTCAGGAAAGATACATGGTATGACTTTGATCTTTTTAAATTTGTTGAGACTTGTTTTTTTGGCCCAGTATGTGGTGTCTATTCTGGAGGAAGTACTGTGTGCAATTGGAAAGAATGTATGTTCTGCTGTTTTAGGACAGAATGTTCTGAATATAGCTGTCAAATCCATCTCTCAAGTGTGTCCTTCAAAGTTACTGTTTTCTTGTTGATTTCCTTTTTGGATTATCTGTCTATTGATGGAAGTGGGGTGTTAAAGTCCCCTACTATTATTGCATTACTGTTGATTGGTTCGTTTGTTTGTTATTAACTGTTTCTGTATTTAGGTGCTCCCACGTTGGGTGCATGATTATATACCTTCCTGTTGAATTGTCTTTTTTATTATTATATAGCGTCCTTCTTTGTCTCTTGTTACCGTCTTTTTTTTTTTAAAGTCTATTTCTAAAAGTCTATTTTTTTCCAATTAAAGTATTGCTACCTGGCTCTCTTTTGGCATCCATTTACATGATAAATGTTTCTCCATCCCCTCACTTTGAATCTGCAGGTGTCTGTAGGTCTGAAATGAGTCTCTTTGAGGCGCCATATGGATAGGTCTTGTTTTTTTTTTTTATCCTTTCCTTCACCTGGTGTCTTTTGATTGGAGCATTTAGTCCATTTACATTCAAAGTAATTATTGATAGATATGTATTTGTTGCTATTTTGTTTCTTGTTTGTGGTTGTTTTTGTAGTTTTCCTCTGAGCCTTTTTTTCTCTTGTTCTCTTTCATTGTTTGCTGGCTTTCTTTAGTGGTATACTTAGATACCTTTCTCTTTATTCTTTGAATATCTGTTACTGGTTTTTGATGTGTGGTCACGTTAGGTTTGTATATATTATCTTATGCATATAGCAGTCACTTAAGTTTGAACTCATTCTTTGCTCTCACTCCCTATTCTACTCACATTTTAGGTACATTGTATGATATTTTATATCCTTTTATTTTGTAAATTCTTTGGCTCATTATTTTTTTAAAGATTTTATTTATTTATTCACAAGAGACACACATAGAGAGAGAAGCAGAGACACAGGCAGAGGGAGAAGCAGGCTCCCTGCAAGGATCCTGATGTGGGACTCGATCCCAGGACCCCGGGATCATGACCTGAGCCAAAAGCAGAAGCTCAACAATTGAGCCACCCGGGAGCCCTCCTTTGGCTCATTTTTACAGATATGCTTATTGTTACTGCTTTTTTTTTCTCCTGCTTTTCATACTCTTACTTATGATTTTTCCATTCAGAGTCCCTTTAACATTTTTTGTGGGATTGGTTTAGTGTCATGAACTCCTTTTGCTTTTGTTTCTCTGAGAAAATCTTTCTCTCTCCTATCCTGAGTGATAGCCCTGCTGCATAGGGTATTCTTGGCCGGAGGTTTCCCTTTCAACACTTTGAATATATCATGTCCTTCCTTTCTGGCCTGCGAAGTTTCTCTTGAATCCACTGATAGCCTTATGGGCTTTTCTTTAGATGTAACTGTCTTTTTATCTATTGCTGCTTTAAAAATCCTTTCTTATTCACTACTTTTTGCCATTTTAATTACTATATGTCTTGGTGTGGACCTCCTTGGGTTGATTTTGTTGGACAATCTCTGTGTTCACTGCATCTAGACCTGTTTCCTTCTCCAGATTAGGGAAGTTTTCAGCTATTATTTCTCCAAGCAAACTTTCTACCCCCTTTTCCCTTTTCTCTTCCTCTTCTGGAATCCTTATCATTCAAATGTTATTATTATTGATGGAGGCACTGTGTTCTCTAAGTCTATTCTTATTTTGCATAATTTCTTTTCTTCTCCCCTTCTCAACTTGATTACTTTCCATTACTCTGTCTTCCATGTCACTAATTTGTTCCTCTGCTTTCTCTAGCTTGCTATTTATTCAATCAGGTGTATTTTTAATTTCATTTGTTGTGTTCTTTGTGTCTGGTTGGTTCTTTTTCATCTCTTTGTTAAGGGTCTCAATGATGTCCTCTACTCTTCTCAAGTCCAGTGAGTATCTTTATGATCATTACTTCAAATTCTTTATTCAGCGTATTATATAGATTTTGCTTAGGTCTCTTGCTCTGGTTTTGGCCTGTTCTTTCATTTGGGATATATTCCTCTGTCTTCTCATTTTGTCTCTATGTGTCTGTTTCTGTTTGTTAGGAAAGTCAGCTACATCTCTTGCTCTTGGAAGTAATGGCCTTATGAAGAAGATGTCCTGTAATGCCCTGTGGTGAAGTTTCCCTGTTCCCTAGAACCTGGTTTTTCAAGGGGAGTCTCCTATATATGTTGCATGTGCTCTGCTGTTGTGTCTTGGCTGCTTTTTCCTTCAGTCCAATTGTCTGCAGAGGCTTTCTTTATTGTGGTCAGTGTTTGGTCTTCGGCCAGGGTGCACACTTTTAATAAGGTGTGGTCTGGTTTGCTTGGGAAATGAGACCTACAGCTGCTGTTTCAGGGACCAGAACTGCATGGGCAAAGTGCAAAATTTTAACAAGGTGACCTTGGGCTTCTGCAGTGCCCACCATCACTGCTACAGCAGCTGCCACTCCTGCTGAGGCTGAGCCCCATAAAGCACTCTAATTGGGAGATGCAGTGTTGGCAAGATTTGTGCTAGTTTTCTGCGGGAGGGGAGCCACAGTCCCCGTCCCAGGAAAGAGCTGAAGGGCAGAAGGATGGGGCTTGGTATAGGCAGATTAGGTAGTGAATGTTGCCACTCTGCTGGTTCCTGTAGGTGGTCTGTGTTTATGCTGAGGGTCGGGGTGGGAAATGGTACTGGTCAGCTCCTTTTTTCCTGGAGGGGCCTTCCTGTGATCTCTGCCTCTCTGGGACATGCTCTAAGATGAGTAAATAGCTCTCTCTGCCGTATGCTCCACTCATTTTTCAAACAGCTGCTTCTATGTTTTAATCCCGTGGGCTATTTGTCTGCTGTCTCTGTAAGGGCAGAACTCAGCTTCCTGTGGCCCTCTGGGCTCTCCCAGAACCAAGCCTGCTGATGGTAATAAGAACTCCTGAAATCCAGACTCTCTTGCTTTCAAAGCCAAATGTTATGGGGATCCGTGTTCTCCCTGTGAGTTTCCAGGTGTGATAGTCTGTTTCTCTTCCCCCTTCATGCCCAAGGCTCCCTCCCCATCCACAGACTGTTGTGGTCACTTTTGCTGTGCACCACGTCTCTGCCCTTCTTACTCTTTTGATGTGGCCTCTTCTCTACCCTTAGTTGTGGGACTTGTTTTTCCAGTCTTTGGGTCATTTTCTGGGTTATTTATGCTGATATGAATATTACCTATTTGTATTTATGGGAGGAGGTGAGCTTAGGGTCCTCTTCCCATCTTCCCAGCCTCCTCTCTTGATCAAAAGCTGTCTCTTAAAAATGCAAAATCATTGGTTAACCATGATAAAGGGAGAAAAGTCAAATATATATATGCATACACAACAGATACAAATGTCAACAGAGATTAATATCAGAAACTAAAGAAATTAAATGAACCATGATAAAGCTAGCTCTTTGACAATGTCATCAATTCCACTACCCAGGGAACATTTACAAAAATGACCATAGATTTGGCCACAGATATTAATAAATTTAAAAACTATAAATATTAAAGATAATATTTTATGGACTCAAGGCATTTAAGTAGAAATTTTTCACAAAAGGGCACCTGGGTGGCTCAGTTGGTTATTAGCGTCTGCCTTCAGCTCTGGTCGTGATCCCAGGGTTCTGAGATGAAGTCCTATATGGGGTTCCCTGCTTAGCAGGGAGTCTGCTTCTCCCTCTGCTGCTTCCCCTGCTTGTGCTCTCTCTCTCAAATAAATAAATGAATTAAATAAATAAATCTTAAAAAGAAAGAAATTATTCACATCAAAAAATAAATAATAGATATAATGACCTGAGAATTAGACATAAATTTCTTAAATAATTTATAGAAAGATGGGAGAATTAAAATGAAGATTACAAAAAAAGTATATAAAATAATGTCATTTAATTTTGTGAACACAAATGGGATATAGCCAAAATAATTCAGAAGAAGGGCAATGGGCCTTAAAAGAAAATTAAAGAAATTTTAACTTATCCAAAAGCTTGCTTTGTCAAAGAAAGAAAAACAATGAAAAAGCAGTTTTTAGAAAAGATTTTATGTATGTATGTATGTATGTATGTATTTATTTATTTATTTATTTATTTATTTATTTATTTATTTGACAGCAAGAGAGTGCAAGCACAAGCAGAGGGAACAGTAGGCAGAGGGAGAGGGAGAAGGAAGCTCCCCACTTAGTCCATGCAGGACTCCATCTCAGGACCCGGGATCATGACCTGAGCCAAAGGCAGAAGCTTAACTGACTGAACCACCCAGGTGCCCCCCAAAAAGCAGTTTCTAATTAAATTAGGACATAAGGAGAATGCAGGAATATACAAAATAAGTAAGGAAAAGAAAATCACAGTTACTTAAATCTAATTATTCAGAGTCAATCTGGTATTTACATGGATTAATGTCTCAAGAGAATCTATTATTTGGGATTTTTAAAATCATGAAAAAAGCAAAGGAAAGAAATGAAAGAGGATGGAAAGAAGGAAGTAGGGAAGGAAGGTAGAAATTGTTGAGAATTGTTGAACTTGCAAACATAAAATTTTTTTTTTTTTTGCAAACATAAAATTGATGAAGGGAGAGATATTTGTGGGTTTTGTTCACTACAACGTTCCCAGGCTGAAATACATACTAAATAAATTATTTGTTGAATGAACAAACAATATAAATCACTATACACAATAAAAGTTTTAAAGGGGTTGCAGTAGATGCTGATATCTATCTCCATTTCCTTCTCTTTGAAAAGCAGTTAACTATCCTGACTCTGGTCATCTAAGTGCAGTGCCGGAGTGAGGTCCTCTGCCTGCTTCCATCTGATGATGTCCTCTTCAGTGCTTGACATGCAGTTACCGGGTCTGGAGGATTAGAAGCTTTAAGGCTGGTGCCCAAGCATTTAATTATTTATTTGTTCATTTGAGAGAGAGAGAGAAAGAGAGAGAGAGAGAAGAGAGAGAGTGCACAAGTGGGGCAGGGGAGAGGAGCAGAGGGAGAGGGACCAGCAGACTGTGCTGAGCATGGCGCGTGATGTGGGGCTCAGCCTCACAACCCTGAGATCATAATCTAACCTGAAATCAGGAGTCAGAGCCATCCAGGTGCCCTTATGAAAGCTTTGAGAATCATTGCTCTATTGAAATAGTCCTTGAGATAGTCATGAAGTGCCTCCGCTTCCTTGCCTTGTACTTCTTGGCCTCAAATGTTTAGGTTAGACCATGTGACCAATTAAGGTAGTGGTTATCAACCAAGGACAATCTGATGTACACTTGCTACCCCCATCCTGAGTACATTTGGCAATGTCTGAAGACATTTTAGGTTCAGGGAGGTGCTATTGCACTAATGGGTAGAAGCCGGGGATACTGCTAAGCACCCCAAAATGCACAATGAAAAATTATCTGGCCCAAATGTCAACAGTGCCAAGACTGAGAAATCCTGGCCTAATGACTTGTGAGCTGAAGTGATAGGTGTCCACGTAGGACTATATATGGGGTTGTTGGTGAGAAAATTTGCAGACCAACGTTCCAAACAATGTCATTTAAGTGACTGCAATCTCTGTGTAGGTGTAATATCAGAGAACAGAAGTTTCTACATATTCTGGGCCAAACATAGAGGCATAGCAGTGATGTGAAATTTTTATGGTGACTGGGCTCTATAGGCAACTCCTTTTTCTTGGTTTTGTATGATATTCAAATGGGCTTCTTGTCTGATCTCTAGTCTCTGTATTAAAGTAGAATATAGATGTTTTCTCCATTCTAAAATATTCTTTATTATCTTTGTGTGGCATGGCCTAATACTTATGCCATGTGTTTTGGAATTATTCTTTGTTTGACCAGATTAGATGAGGCATTAATTTGCTGAGAGAGGGTAAGTTTCTAGGTTTAGAGCTTTAGAGAAGGGCATATGGTGCAGAGGTAAACTTGCAGGAAGATGACGTGGTCAGTCCACCTCTGTGGCATTATCAGTGATAAAGTGCACTTATCATTATGTTGTGGTCTCTTGGTGGTCTCAGGTGTAACTTAATTTTGCCCCCTGGAGATTCTGCGAACAAAAATGTCATGTCTTTATTTTGTAAATTGGTTGATACTGAAAATCTGTAGATCAGTGTAGTTAATTATCAATATTTGAGCACGACTATTTTAACTCTTTGTGATTTATGCTGAAACATTGAACTCATTAAGGAATGTTTTGGCAGAAATTTGATACTGTGAATCTTACAAAAATAAAAGAGGCACTATTTTTAAAATTTGAGCTACCTCATCCTATTTATTACTTACTAAGTTTAACTATTACAGAATACAGAACCAACTTTACAATGCAACAAATAAACAAAATTAAAGTTTAAAATCAAGAGCATTACTTTATAATCATATTTTGAAAATGGTTTTGTTCTATGTTTAAAGAGAAGTCTGAACTCCAGTTATGATCTCAGTCTAATTCCAGCAGGCAAATTTAAAAGGAAAAGAATGTGGAACTAATTTATCTTTTCCTATGTGGGGGGGAAAAATTGATGGGAGAAGGGAGACAGCTTGAGAATCATAGGGTAAGAGGTCAGAGAGAAGCAAGTTGCAAAAAAGAGAGAAACAGTCTGCCAACTCTGGGTTTGCGATCTCCCATTCATCTGTCTTTTCATCTCCAGCAGCACTTTTTTCTGTATTTGAATCTTTGGGGACAACTGAACAGTCGGACTAATGAAAATTGGTGCATTGTCTTGTGTTCCTAGAAATAGGTCAGTATTACGTTTTTGTAGCCTGATTGAATGCTAACGTCAAGCATGTCTGTGTTTCACCAACAAATTATCTTGAATGAGACATGAGCCATTTTGGAGCTCAGTATATCCCCCAATCTTGAGCTTGGTGAGTAGTAGGATGGGTCCTCTACAAAGGCAAGACCGGGAGGGTCAGGCACTGATGAGGGGCAGGAGGCATTGGAGCACTGGTAGAAATATGTATATGCGTGCGTACACGCATAAATGTGTGTATGAAATGTATGTATATATACGCACATATGGAAATAAGCAGAAAATGAAACAAGGAAAATGATAAAACGGACTTTTTAAAAGAGGAAATTTTGGAAATGCTGTGAACATATTAGACACCACTAAACTTATAAAACAACTTTTTTGTGTGTTTGGTTATGATTCTCCTTTTCAGACTCTATATATTTGTTATAATTTCATTCATTCCAATTTTAAATAAACTAACACATGTAAAATGTACAAGAAGAATATTCAGAGGGATCTCTGGGGGGCTCAGCGGTTTAGCGCCTGCCTTCGGCCCAGGGCGTGATCCTGGAGACCCGGGATCGAATCCCATGTCAGGCTCCCTGCAGGGAACCTGCTTCCCCCTCTGCCTCTCTCTGTGTGTGTGTGTCTCTCATAAATAAATAAATAAAATCTTAAAAAAGAAAAAAGAATATTCACGATTTTGCCTCCCCTCTCCCCAAATATTTACGTGACATTTCTATGTTCTTCTATTAGAACCAGTATTTCCCCAGAAATAGAAATTTGCCATGAATTAATTAAGACTTTTGTGTCACACAATGGAAACTCCCACTAGATAGTCAAGATCAGCAGAGAGGATGCTTATGTTTCAAATTTTACTTTATTCTTGTGCCCATGTGAAATTGCAGACATTTAGGGGATTTTCAAAGACAGAAGTAAGGAAAGCAAAATAATGGTAACTTCTCTAAAGCCGTGAAAAAAAAGCACTCTGCATTATGTGATAGAAAAATAACAAGACATCTTCATGCCAAACATAAGTTTGGGGCAGCCTGGGTGGTTAGCGCCGCCTTTAGCTCAGGGTGTGACCCCAGGGTCCTGGGATCGAGTCCCGTGTCGGGCTCCCTCCAGGGAGCCTGCTTCTCCCTCTGCCTGTGTCTCTGCCTCTCTGTCTGTGTCTTTCATGAATAAATAAATAAAATCTTTAAAAAAATTTAAAATATAATAAAACATAAGTTTGAAAGTTGGACAAATTAAAGATTGGGGAATGAAAGGATGGCTTTCCCCTTTCATTAAGAAATGAATCAAAAAGAAAAGCAAGATTATCATAAACTTCAGAAATAAGAAAGGTGAAATGAAACTGCACGCAACACTGCAGCTGAATAATAGGAATAAGAAGGCAGATCTCCACCTCCAAGTCGGTGCTGTTCTTTACCCCAAATTGCTGAAATTAGAGACTTAGAAGCAGGAAATCACCCAGGGAAGCTGGTCCAGTATGAGAATCAAGCAATTTAAATATGATTATTGGAACTGGATTCAAGATCATCTGAAGTAATAATTACATGTCAGAGGTGTTGTGATCTCTGTTTCATAGAGAAACCAAAAATGTCTCTTAGTAGGAGAAGAGCACGGCTATTCTTTCCCAGTATTAGTGATTAGAGAAAGTGAGTTATGCCCACATTCTCATTCTGCTGTCAGTTTATGAGATGATCCTACATGCTCAACATGGCCAGAGAGAGCGCTGGGGCTCTGAGATGCAGCTTCATGCTTTCCTGGGAAGAAGGTGGAACCATAGGTGGAGCCTCGCTGCCTCCCTCATGCACCTATAGCTGGTTATAAATCCTCTGTGGAAGGGCCATGAATATTCATACTTTTTCTCTCTCCCTCTTCTGACTCCCTTTTCAATACTGTTTTTTTTTTTAAAGCAGAGTAAAATATTTACAGAATAAGTAATTGTTTGACACCATTTTAATAAATGTGAAAAAAGTTGGGAGAATCACAGAGAAAAATCTAGTCTGATCCTGTTTTGCAGATGAGGAACATGAGTGGTTGGCTGTTGAGTAACTTTCCCACCATCACATGGTTAGTCCTAGAAGCCTTAGCAAAGAATGTATTTCATTTCTAAAAAGAAAAAAAAAGCAGTACCTTTAGTTGAAATAAATTCAAGACCCTTCACTGTTATGTAGTATATTCCCATGCAGATAGGACCTTTATTAGCCAGGTGAAGTAGGTGTTGGCACGAAAGAGTTTATATCTAAAGCAGAGTCTTCCCCTATTTTAGAATTCACTGGCAATATTTCTTGACAAATCTTTTACCAAATGGAAATATTACTGAATGAATACTGAGAAACATGAATAAAAGATGTATTTTGATAAAAAGTTATTTTATTGGAAATCAATTAAGGATGCGAAAACCTTATTAGAGCTTATATTGTCTTCTTCAACTTGCCTAGACCTAGATTTGACATCCATACGTATTCATTAATATTTTTTAATTATCAGAACTTAATGAAATTCTTCTGAAATAATATTAGAACTTCTCATTTTGAAGTATGGCATTTTCGGACTTGCCTTTTTTAAAATCTCTCTTTATTAAACAAGAAGTGAACTAATCCTTCAATGCATTCTTTCTGTCTGTAGATATATATAGTCTTTCCTAATAAAAGTTATTTTTTCTCTATACAAGGTGCCCAAATTTATGTATATAAATGCCCAAGTATACGTATACAATCCATATTAAACACTAAGTGACTATGAATGAACATGGAAGAGGAGCTATAATTTATACCAACTAAGCATGAATATGCTTACATGTGTGTATCCTACGTTCCATACCCTGTCCTAGGTTCTCTCTATATAAATAATTCATTTATGTATATATTCTTTATGACAACCTTTTTTTTTTTTGTATGTGTTTACCTCCATTTTATAGATGAAGAAACTGGAGCTAAAATAAGTTAAAATAGGTTGCTTAGGGATCACACATCTAGGGTGTGGCAGAGACTTTGTTAAAAGTCTTTCTGCTTCCTGAATCTATATTCCTTATGGTAGGCCAAACAATGTAGATATGAACTGAAAAAAAATACCCAAGAAAATAAAATTATGAGTTCTCTGAAAAGCAGGTCCTGATAAACAAAATGTAAAATGTAATTCCCTTAAAACATCTGACTTACAACTTTATTTGGTCCACAAGAGTTTTTTCATCTTCCTATTTATTTCCCCTTTTCTCCAGTGATCTTAATTTATCTTTTTCCTGTCACCGTGAGTTCATTAGAGCAGCTGACATAGACAAGACAAGAGAATAACAGGATCTAAGGGTAATTAGGTTCTCATCCATGAAAGACAAGTTCAGGGAGAAATAGACTGATTAAAAGGAATATCACACATTATGGGGCAAACTTAGCAGCTGTCACGATGGTAAAGAGGAAGGCTGAGTGGAGGTGGGGGTAGGAAACTTCTATTTATGTGTATATCCACACATATCAAATGATTTATATTTTTGTTTTTATTAGAAGGGCCATTGCTAAAAATGAGATTAGTTGTGCCCTAACAATTTTGTTGCCAGAGCAGATTCGATGGTGTAACAAATAGGAAGGTAAAGCCCCGTGGAGGGCTACAGCCCCTTGTCAGTTACATGTTGATTTTTAATATGTTCTCTTAGAAGTGAATTCTCATGTTCTGAAACAGGAGAGGAATTGAATGACATCCTGTTAGAGAAAAGGCAGAGAGACCCTTTCAGTAAGTCTGGAATGCGAAGGATTAGGTTGAGCAGGAGAAATGAAACCACAGAGGAAGGTAGGCTATAGTTTGCGAGAGCATCATTGAACAAGCTCGTAAAAGTAGGTAGGAAGGAGTGTGTCATACGGGGCGAGGGGTCTCTGCTGTCACACTGCCGGAGTCTGCCTGTTGGCCTGTTGGGAGACCTTGGGAATGTTGCTTACCATTTCTGGCTGCAATGTCCTCATCTAAGATGGGGTTAATCATGGTTACTGTGATAATCAGGAAAGCTAGTTTATGTTGACTCTTAGGGCTTGACATATATTGCCAGGCATATAATAAATGCTCAATACGCATTAGCCATTTTTTGTTTGTAAGATCAGGAGGAAATAGTGCAGGAGAAAAGAGGACTTGCCCTCTCCTGAGAAATTAACTGGTAGGGAAAAGCCTCTTATTAGAGCTGCTGAATTTGCACCGTCCTGTTATTTTTGTTCTTGTTTTTCCTATCCCTTCCAGAGTCACTGCATAGATTGAAAATAAAAAGTTGGAAATGGTTGATGGCTCAGTGTAGTAAGCCTATCTGTCCTTCAGCATATGTATTCACCTGTAAATGTGAACTCTTCTCAAGGGAGATGTTGATGCTTGGTCAGACCTTCTAATAAAAGTAAAATTTATCTGTGTTTCCATGGTCATTGTTTATGGGACTTTTGGCAATACAGAATTATTAAATCACTGTTCAAAGACTCACTTTGTTATTAGTAGCTACCACCCATAGACACTTCTCTTGGTTGTATGCTGAGGACACTAATATTCTGGTAAGGAAGTAAAAGGACTCTCACTTGGGCTTTTGCAGGCAGAAAACAACCTACATTTGAGTTTAAGAAATCAGCATGATTGATCTTTGCATTTGTCTACTTTAAGACAATGGAAGGACACTGTATGGAAAACTTAGTTCCGGTTGTTCATTTTTCATTGATTATTGCTTATATTTTGATGTGCATCTTTTGTGCATGTGAAAATATTCTGTGCATTTATAATGAAAAAATGTATGCGTACGAAGAGAAGGAAAGACGAGAATCTGATCAAAATGAAAGAACCTGACCATGTCCATCTCGCCTACTGTTAACCTCTCAACTCCAGCCGTTGCCACATCTGGCCAGGACTGTTACAGTTATGGGGACATTGGGTTCCTCCTTGGACTCTTTTCTTAATGGAATTGCCTTGAAAGATAGATCATGTCACTTCTGTGCTCACAATCTTCCCTGTAACTCAGAGTAAAACTTGAAGACCATATGGATTGGGTCCCTGCAACCCCTGACCTCTTCTCACACTTCCCCCTCATTCCCTCCCTTCAGCCACACTGGATTTCTTGCTGTTTTTGCAACCTGCAGTGCCATTCCCACCGATATCCACGTGACTGACTCTCTTACATCCTCCAGTTTTTATCTAGGTGCCACCTTATCAGAAACTCCCTCTCTGACCTGTATACCAAGCCTCACATCCCACTAGCCTTTACCCCTTTACCCAGGGTTAGTTATATTTCTCCATAACACCTGTCGCCATGAGTCATAGTCTGTATTCACTCATTTACTTGTGTATTGACTATCCCTTCCAGCTGGAGTGTAAATTCCTTGTCAGCAAAGACTGTGTTTTATTCACTGTCCTATCCTTGATAATTAGAAGAGTGCTTGGCCAATAACAGACTAGATGAAAATTTTTTTTCAATGAATGGTTGAAGCCTATTTGTTCCTAATCCTAGGAGATATAATGAACTCAGTTACTTCTTTCTGACTTATTTTCTATTAATGAGATGGAGCTAATTGTTGTGTATTTTCCATTATTTAGAAGAGCAATAATGTCTAGGCATGTGCAATGCTTAGTACTTACATGCTTTTAAATTATTGTTCCAGTGAAGGTTACTGACAGTGAAGGGTTATTTGATAGCATTTACTAAAATTCTGAAAGTGCTTGTATTCTGTGGCTCAGTATCTCCAATTCCTGGCAACTTCTATAGAAAACACTGGGAGCCATACAGAAAAGGGTTTTCACTGCAGTATTGTCTTGCAGTGACTAAAGAAATGATAGAATTACCACATATAGAATATGATGTAATGATTTAAAATGACTGAAGATGGTGTGAATATATATATACACACACAAACTGAAATAAGTAGAAATAGCTTTCTGTATGTATATGTGTATGAATTTGTCTAATATTATTGTTTGCTTGCCCAATCCTCATATATTTCTACTGTCTTCTCTGATTTTCCTCCATTTTTTTCTTTTTTTTAACTTTTAAAAAAGATATTACTTACTTATTTTAGATAGAGAGAGAGAGCACACACAGAGGAGAGAGAGAGAGAGAGAGTTGGGGAAAGAGCAAAGGGAGAGGGAAGAGAGAATCTGAAGTAGACTGCACAGAGGCTGGAGCCCCATGTGGCTCGATCTCACCACCTTGAGATCATGACTTGCGCTGAAACCAAGAGTTGGGTGCCTAACTGACTGAGCTTCCCTCTCTCTCTTTTTTTTTTTCTTTTAATGTCCAAATTCTGACCCTATTTCTCCTTTGGGTCATGACTGAAAGAAAAAAATTCTTTAACTGATTTATGCCTTCTCCCTCCTGTTTATTGTTTATGCTACACATAAACAAAAAGCAAACAAAAATTCAGAAAGGGAAATTAAACCAGAGTAGTCATGTTAAGAAAGAGTAAGCAAACATCTAGGACCATTTGTTTAGCAATCCTAATTCAAACTAAATGTTGCTCCTGGAGATTTCAAAATTGTTTATAAATATCTAGTTTTCCAAGCTCTCCTGATTCTGTTCATGTAAATATTCATTTATTCAACAGTTACTTATTGAGCACATTCCATGTATCTGGAGGTGTTTTAGGTGCTAGGGAGACAAAACAGGAAACCCCTCCTTCCCCAAATCATGACCTTTCTTATAGAAGAGTGACAACATGAATATAATGAGTAACTAATGTGGCTTATGTCATTAGAAGGTAACCTGCGCTATGAGAGACCATGTAAGGTAAGTCATGAGGATGGAGGTAGGAGAGAAGTACGGTTGCTCTATCTGCCATCACACGGTCTTCAAGAAAAGGGGAGATTAAAAAAAAAAAAAAAAGAAAAGGGGAGATATTGGAAGAAGTGAAGGAGGAGAGGGGAGCATGCTCTGTTCTTTTGAAAGGTGGACCCCAGAAGTCGCAAAGTTCTTTCCACTTGTTTTTCACTGGCCGGTACTAGTCGCGTGACCACCTGTGGTAGTAAGACTGGGAAATACAGTCTTCAGGGGCATGCCGTGTCCCCAGCCAAAACTAATGTCACCAAAGAAGAAAGGGAGACTAGACGCTGAGGGGACAACTGGCAATCTGTGCTGCTGTCAGTAAACACCTCTGCGGAAAAGGGCAAAGATGAGGAAGGAAAAGGAATAAACACATTTATTGACAATATACGTATTACCTGCTCTACTTTGAAGCAGGATATTCTAAGGAAAGGGATAAAAATCCATATCGTTTGCTTGTTAACTCTGTACTGGGGTCTGGGAGCATCATTTATAAATCATATGACAGCACCACTCCCGCCTCTTCATCACGTCCTAAGCTACATCACTCCCATCAGAAATCCTTCCTTCCCTCCACTGGGTGTCCTGGAGCCTTAAATTCAAGGGAATCTTAATAGAAGGTACAGATTGAAGTTAATGGAGCTAAATGTCTTAAACTATGATTTGTGCTCAAAGACTCTTTAATTCCTTGTGGATAATAATGTTTGTCACAGAATATTCTCCAGAATATTAGCTTGAGAGAGTAGAACACGGTACTTGCCCCATGCAATGGCCCCACACATCCGCTGTCCCTTCTTTTCCTTTCTCCTCTGTTTGGTCCCCCCTTTTTTCTTTTTCCCTCTTCTTCGCCTGTCTGTTTGTTTTCTCTCTCTTTTTCATTCTAAGTTTTTCATTCTAAGTTTTTATGAAAACAACCAATAAAGATATATACACACATACATATATCTCCTTTTAATATACAGAAACTATATAATATAAATTATAGTCAGAGATATTTAAAGACTAAGTTATTAGGACCCCATTATGGGGTAACATTAAAAAAATTGTATGATATGATACATATTTAAATTTTAGCATATTTACTCACAGCTGGATTTTCAGTTTTCAGCTCACAGTTAATGAACTGCAGTGGCCATAATCTAACATATCTGTAATTAAGTTTCTTTGTAAAAATCATATTTTTAAAATTTTCTCAAATATCCAGAAATGTTTTTTTTCTCTTTGTCAATTTTCCAAATTAACTGCATCCATTCTATTAGATATCAAAATGGACTTCTGTATGTGTTGTTCTTTACTCCCATTACTCCTATTCATTTATTATCATCATATTCTTAGCATAATTATAATCCTTCTAGCACCCCAAGTCCTTTTTGTTGGTTACTTTTCTTCTTTCTGAACTTACCAGTTTGCACTGGATGTAAAGGCTGGCATTCCTGGCACCCTTGGAGATTTTGCATGTAAGCAAAGGAATGATCTAGGTTTAATAATTGTGCTTATAGGGATCCCTGGGTGGCGCAGTGGTTTGGCGCCTGCCTTTGGCCCAGGGCGCGATCCTGGAGACCCGGGATCGAATCCCACGTCGGGCTCCCGGTGCATGGAGCCTGCTTCTCCCTCTGCCTGTGTCTCTGCCTCTCTCTCTCTCTCTCTGTGACTATCATAAATAAATAAAAATTAAAAAAAAATTGTGCTTGTAAAATTAATTGCTTTCCTACTATGGTTTGCTCTGTCATGGGAAGATTAGAAATTATCACCTGAAACATGAGACATGAGAACTTTACTGAAAACAGTGCCTATCTCTCCGTCTCTCTTCATTGTTTGGTATCTTTTCCCCAGTGAGATCATATTCTTTGTCGTGTTTAGTCTTGCCTTGTTCAGGTCTTTCTCCCTTCCTCTGTAATTCCTTCCCTTGTTCCCTCCCTTCCTTCCTTCCTTCCTTCCTTCCTTCCTTCCTTCCTTCCTTCCTTCTTTCTTTCCTGCCTGCCTGCCTGCCTGCCTTTCTTTTTCTGGTTCATTCTTATTGTTTTATTTGTGCCTGATTTCAGTCTAGAGATTACAGCTGATACACTCTCAGTGCTTAGTGAACAAACACAAAATAAAGCAACTCTTTAGGAATAGGTAGATTAAAATCTGTTGGACTAACTTGATATCTTGTTAAGTTCCTTGAAGGTACTATGATTTTTTTATTTTACTGCTTTCAATTGTATCTTCATGCATTTGAAAAAATAGCATATACGTTAGGTAGGTTATTTATTTCTTTGGGAGACAGTGCTTCATTTGAAGATTTCTTGTAATAACTCTTTGCTCAAAACTCCCCTCTCCCACTGATCAACAAAGAGTTTATGAGTCATAAACTGCAAACTGATGACCTAGACCAGGGGTCAGGATATTATATCCAGAGGGCCCCAAACAGCTTGTTTTTGTATAGCTCACAAGATAAAAATGTATTTTTAAATGATTGAAAAAAGTCAAAAGAATAATATTTTGTGATTTGAAAATTACATGAAATTCAAATGTCAGTGTTCATAAATTAAGTTTTATTGGAAAAGAGCTATGGCCATTTGATAATGTAGTATCTATTGCTGCTATCCCCCTACAGCAGAGTTGACTAGTTGCAACGCAGAGGGTGTGGTCCACAAGCCTATAGGTTTACTCTCTGGCTCTTAGAGTAAAAGTGTGCCAATATGGACCTAGGCTTCGTTGTAGGCAAGGGTGCCAGGAATACCAGCCTTTATATCCAATGCAAACTGGTAAGTTCAGAAAGAAGAAAAGTAACCAACAAAAAGGACTTGGGGTGCTAGAAAGATTATAATTATGCTAATATATTAAACATATAACATCTGAATAATTGGGAGTTGATGTTTTCTATTGACTAGAAAGTTCACTTATAGGAAGTCGGAGTTAATTGCAAGATATTTTTTAGTTTTTTTTTTTTTAAGATGTGGAAGATTCATATTAAAGAAAGAAACAAAAGCACTATTGAATTTGTATAGGGCATGAACTTCAGAAGCATTCACAGTAGAGGCATAAGGATGCTTAGCCAGACACCTTCAGCTGGAAGCTACTACTGGGTTCTCTTTTGAAGGGTCTTTGGCACATGCCTGAAGGGCTGGATGATAGTCTAGAACACTACCTCTAGGGTCTCGTCCTTGCTACTGAAGGCTCTGGTTCTCGGAACACTGTATATATTTTCATTTTCTTATTTCTCTATTTTCTTTCTTCAAGTTGTTGATTTTTTTTTTTTTTTACATTTCTATCTGTAGATTCTTTACATTGCTAAACATGTACGTTTGGAAGTTTTCTCTTTATTTTAGTTCTCACAGCCTTGTAGTTCTTTAATGTAAAGATACTATTGGGGTTATGAAAGTAGTTAGAAATATATTCATTGAAAGAACTTAAACTTTTGGCTGAACTATAAATGTGAAGGTAGAAGCCAGATGGCTAGTAATGAGTCAAAGTGTATTTTCCTCTTTTTTTGTGATGTAAGATGTTACTCTCAGATACAGGCACTGATATAGATGATACGTGTTCATCTGGATGTATATCTGAATTACATATATATATGTGCTATAAGATAATATATGTATTATATATGTAATATACAATTATGTATTATATATCTAATATATCATAATATATGTATAATATATATGTAACATATGTAATATATATATCATGTCAAGGATAATGGAAAGTAAGCTTATATATGTAATATATTATATATGTAATATAATATATGTATAGTATATGTGTAATATCTGTATAATATATATGTAATATATGTAATATGTATATATATATATATATATATATATATATATATATCATGTCAAGTTAATGGAAAGTAAGCTTACCTAAATAGTTATGGAAAGGACAGAGATTATTTTTTATGGAACAACAATCAGCTAACAAAAAACTATTGAATACCCAGAGGGAATGAGTGAATGAACTATTTAGTTGGCTAAAATTGCTTCCAGCAAGCAGGCCCAGCGACCAGTTTTATGAGACTGTAAATTTTTGAAAACTGTTTGCAAAGCCAACAGTTCAGCCAGAAAGATTCAGATTAGCTGGATTTTGTTTAAGGGAAATTTCACTGAATGCAATCCAATATGGGAAGCTGAAATTAATACAGTAAAATAGTTCCATTTTCCTTGGACCCAATCGCGAGACTGCTTTTCACACAAAGAAAGTGATAATGTTTATGTGACCCACTAGAATAAAATTGAGGGCAGTTCAGAGCTTAGAGCAGGCCACTCCCAGCCAGATGCTGCTCTGGCTGCCTCCTGCCCTGCCCTGCCCAGCTGCCCTGGGAGAAGAGGGGATCGGCATCTACTTGGCACGCTAGTTGGGGAGCTTAGGGCTGGGGAACTGACACGAAACGGAATGCATCTCACCCCATATATGAAGCTTTCTCTGACCGCGTCTGTTTATGTTGAACCCGTGTCTTTCTGAATCTCTATAATAGACACAGTCCGTATCAGACAACTGAGCAGTAAAAACGATAGTCTTAGAATATTCGGTAGTTGTTTAACAAGTGTATTTCTCATCCCCCAATTGGTATTGGAATCTCTGGGAGAGCAGCGATTATGTTTTCTCATGTCCTCCAAAGTCCATCGCACATGCTGGGTAGAGAAAAGGGATTTATTTATTGCACTTATTTATTATTTATACTCTATGTACTTCCCGGAAAGATTTGAACTGGCTTATAATAACAGACATAATAGGACCATTAAAGTAATGATTTATAAAAAAAACAAAAACAAAAACAAAAACAAGAACCATAGTGAGTATTGAAATGCTTACATTTCACCTTAGGATTTTGCTCCGAGTTTCCTAGTAAAAGGGCTCAAGAGAGCAAGCAGCGTCAGTATGTGCTGGCTGCACCCCATGGGCAGAATGGTCCGCAGGGCGCCTGTGGACTTGGAATCCTGTGCAGTGTGGGACACACGGGCTGAGTCTAGCTGGACACCCGGGGACTTTGCTCCAGGCAAGGGGCCTGCCTCATTACCACTCTCTCGCTCTTTATGAGATGAACAGAAGAGCAGCTTTGTGGGTGGAGAAAAATCAGTTTGCCAGTAGCTAGCACCTGACACCCTTTAGGGCATTTGAATTTCTGAGGGGAGAAGAAGCTTCAGGTCCAGCTAGCTCACTGCTTCCAAATCATTGATTTTTCTGTCTCTCCATAGGCCAGAATTAAACAGAGGGGTGTAAGGAATTATGTAGTCCATATCACACTAAAAATGAAAATATGAGCTTTTACCAGGAAAAACTATAAGTTGTCCCTAATATTGAATGCAAGGCTACTTTTATTACAAGTAGGAATACAATGCGTACTTTCCGAGGTGATAACATGATCTTACAGTCACAGTGTAGGTAGGACCAATTAAAGGGCCCTTTTATTTATTTATTTTTATTTATTTTTCTTTAAAGGGCCCTTTTAACATAGATTCCCCAAAGAATATTTTATAGCATAATGGACAAGTACTTGAACTTTTCTATTTAAGATACAGAATTGCTCTTCATGAGATTAAGGTCAACATTTAAAAATTATAGTCCTGTAAGATATTGCCATGAAGAAATGCAGCAAAGTAATCAAGGGATGTAGTTTTCTGCTTTCGAACCTGGAGGGCTTAGAAAGAGCACATCCTTGAGATTACTCATTTCAAATGCTGATTGTGGTTTCCGAAGGAACACAGGCTCTAGACTGATTCTGTTAGGTTTTAATTTTCTTTTAGCCTGATATCCTTGCTGAGATTCAACAGGAAGCAGTTCAGAATTTTGGATGCTGGGTGAGTCCCTAACATGCTAGTACTTACTTAGTACTATTGATTTAGATCGGGGTCAACAAACTTTTCTAAATGAAGCCAGATAGTAGGGGCACCTGTGTGGCTCAATTGGGTGAGCGTCTGACTTTTGGGGTAAGATTTTATTTATTTATTTATTTATTTATTTATTTATTTATTTATTTATTTAAGAGAGAGAGATCATGAGTGGGGAGAGCAGCAGAGGGAGAGGGAGAGAGGATCTGAAGCTGACTCCACGCTGAGCGCAGAGCTGGAAATGGGGCTCCGTGTCCTGACCATGAGATCACGACCTGAGCTGAAACCAAGAATCAGATGCTTAAACCAACTGAACCATCCAGGCACCCCAAGTGTCAGACTCTCGATTTCAGCTCAGGTCATGATCTCAGGGTTGCAGGATCAAGCCCCACCTTGGGCTGCATAGTGAGCATGGAGTTTGGGATTCTCTCCTTCTCCTTTGCCCCTTCCCCTTATACACTCTCTCTCTCTCTCTCTCTCTCTCTCTCTCTCTCTCTTCAAAAAAAAAAAAAAAAAGACTCTTTTTCTCTTCCTTTGCCCACCCCCAGCTGTGCATGCATGCACACACTCTGTCTCTCTTTAAAAAAAAAAAAAAAAAAAGAGCCAGATTGTAAATATTTTAGGCTTTGTGGACCATATGCCCCTGTTGCCACTATTCAGCTCTGTCATTTTAGCAGAAGGAAGATGTCATGAGACAATAGAGGACTCTGCGGTGCATATATTATTGGTCTGGCTCTGGTGATAAGCTTAGGAGAGATATATGATGATAAACCATTTTATATACGAGGAAACTGAGCATTAGAAAGCTCCAGAGCAATCAAAGAATTTAAACACGCCTATGGAAGTCACTACCACTGGATCTGACTCAACTCTGTTTCCTTTGGTGCATATTTTCCCACATTCATTATGAGATTAAGAGTTGTAGGGACGCCTGGGTGGCTCAGCGGTTGAGCACCTGCCTTTGCACAGGGCCTGATCCCAGATTCCCGGGATCAAGTCCCACATCGGGCTTCTTGCATGGAGCCTGCTTCTCCATCCTCTGTCTGTATCTCTGCCTCTCTTTCTGTGTCTGTCATGAATAAATAAAAAAATAAAATAAAATCTTTAAAAAAAAAAAGAATTGTACTCCTCATTCTAATAGGGGTCTGGCCAACAGTAGTCTTCTAGTCAACTAGTCTTCTCATGGAAAACACTGTTCTCTCCAAAAAAACTAATTGCTTGACTTCTTTTTTAGTATAGGTTACTTAAAATTTGCCTAACATATTTGAGGCTATGAAGGGCTTTCTTGTTGGCTCACTGCATTTCAGGGATGAGTCTAAGGACCTTTTTATCGACTTAATTCTGCTAAGGGTTTCTGCCTCTGCAGAGGAAGAAGTATAGTGTGTCTCACCTTCCCATTCCAGTCCTGTCCGGCCTGGAATGCTTGTGTATAATTCATCAAAGACATGTTTACAGTGTCATAGTAAATCATCTGTGGGCTTCCAGCCTATGTCACCACCACTAGCCTTACACCCCCAGCGCCCAGCCTGTCCTGGCCTCCAGGACAGTCTCCAGAACACGCTCTCCGGCAGCTCTCTCCAAGATCGCTTCCATGATCAGCCCTGCTGACTACTTCCCTCTCTCTAGTTCAGCAGACTCATTCCCCTTCCTGCACGGAACCGCAAACAGGCTTGGGCAGGAGTCTATGCACCTGCGTCCCACCACAGTAACTTCCTCATTGTAACGATTACGAGCCATAAAAATAATTGCCAAAGCAAAGCCTATCAACTCATGAAGCAGAAGGAAAATAATATATTTTTCCAACTCACCCAAAGGTCAGGACGAGACCTCGGCATGTAGCAATAATAATGAAAGCAGACGTTCTGCTCTGTTGGAGAAAGGGAGGAACAGACATCCCACACGCGATGCTCTTCAGAACCAGCAACGTTCAGCGCTCGCATGGAAATGTCATCTTACCATAGTTGTGTGGATGAAGTCTTGGAAATAGAGAGACAGTCCTCAACCACTTGACCTAGAAGATGAGATATTGGCTTATGATCTCCAAGGTTATTCTAACATTGCATTATTCAAAAATCTCACTTCATATCCTTAAATATTAGAAATACGGTCAGTGGGGACACCAATAAAATGTAAAATTAGATATGCTGTCGTTATAAATTAACAATATGCTTGCATTTGATTTTGTTTGTTTTTGACCTGGTTGAATGATATAACCTTAGAAATTAAAAAAAAAAAAAGTCTCCTGAAAATTGGCTAAGATATTGGAGGCAGTACTTTGTGAGAGAACATTTCTAGCTTTGTAAAGTCTACGGTCTAATTTGAGAGATTTGGCCATTTCTACTATCCTTAGTTGAATTGAATTCACTAGCATTGTCTACAATTTGTTTTGTAGCCATGTACAATTTGTATTGTTTTTGTTCTTTGTTTTAGCATTCTTATTAACTCATGGATTTAAGCATTTGGGGTTTGCTCCAATCTATAACCGTAGTTATCCTTATAAAATTACCCCATCTATGGCCAGTGCAAGTCTCTTTAAGCTGATTTTGAGTAGTGTTTGAAATCACCTTGCTGTGTGTTATGATAGGATATTTCAAGCTCGACTGGTATATACTTTGTCACAATCAGCCATGACTTCAAGGAACCCTGGTTACTCTCAGTGGAAAATAGTATTTTTAAGACAATCTGAACATTTTGCTACTGAATCTATCATAATTTCTGGGTCTTTTTAATGTATAGAACTAGACATGTTTTTTTTTTAATGTTTTAAGAAAAAAATATCTCATGAAGATGTTTCCAATCAAAAAAAATTTTTTTTTTATTTTATTTATTTCTTCATGAGAGACACAGAGAGAGGCAGAGACCCAGGCAGAGGGAGAAGCAGGCTCCATGCAGGGAGCCCGATGTGGGACTTGATCCCAGGACTCTAGGATCACGCCCTGGGCCGAAGGCAGATGCTCAACCGGAGTCACCGAGGCGTCCCTCCAATCAAAATTTAGATAAAAAGAGGTGTTTTTTAAGTTTTAATTTTTAAGAGTTTTTTTTGTATTGCTAATCTCTGTCACTTTACGTCTGTATTTTCTTCTTTTTTTCATCTGTATTTCCTCTCTCTTACCACAAAATGCTCATTTCCCAAGACACTGGGAATAGTAGAATTAGAATATCACAAAATTATTCACTAGCTTTATCCTAATCTACACAACCACAAACATACCTGGACACATAGAAACACAACAGATTCAGGGTAGCAATACCAAGAACCACTGCAAATAATAGGATTTTTGGTTGGGTTTCTGAGATGAGAATTTTTTTTTTCTTTTTGGCAGGTGATTGAGAATTCAGTTAGGAAAAAAGACAAGAGAATAAGGAAAACAGAACAGTGCCAGGGAAGGAGCCATGGGAACTCATGCCTCAGCCTGATTGTGTGGAGTACTTTGGAGCATGAATTGCACTACAGTGGTTGCCTCATCCAGATGGAGACAAGGGGGCTGAGCTATTATGCCACAGCCATTGGCTATAGACCAACTCGAATGGGGCTGGGTGCATAAATTCCAGGGCATTTCTGGACAAGGCGGCTCCCATCAGCCCTAGGGCAGTCCTCTGCAGAAAGTCAGAGGTGTGAACCATTAAAAGCCAATACTCACACCGACACTGTCTACTAAATGAGATCTCTGGGGCATGCTAACAGCACTGTAGAGTGCACCATTTACACCACTGAAATCTGCTTCCTTCTCCTCTTAAGTTTTCCCTGTTCACCGACAGCTTCTCTGTGTTTTGGTTAACTGCAGTTGGAGGGGAACTGTACAAGAGGAGAGTTAGTATGATAATGCACGGCCTGCTTGTTGGTTCACAACCTTGGGAGTCCCTGGGTACAAGTGGAAACTGGCCCCCAAGCACAGGGGACAAAGACTGCGGAAAGAGGTGACCACTCCACCTTGGTAGATGGCAGTTGCAATTAGCAAGGGAACTTACCTATGAAGCTTGCCCTGGGCAGCCACAGGGCGATTAGCTCACACACCTGCATGTCAGATTCTTAAGATTTGATATGGAGCCTTAATGGGGTTGAGTCACATATGGGGTACACAGGGTCTCAACAGCACATTGCTTGCTCTCTCCAGGTAGTGTCCTTGAAGTGGGTCCGGAGCGAGAGTAGTGGGCGGAACACACAGTCCGAGGGCAGGTGCAACTCAAGGGCCCACTGGAAATCACGTCCTCTCAATAACCTCCTCCAACACCCCTGCTGCAGTTCTTTCCAAGGAAATTGGGGATGTTCTCATCTTTTCCCTCTACCATTTATTCTACATTCCCATCATTCTCATCCAGCACTTCTTTTTTTTTTTTTTTTAAATTTTTTTATTATTTATTTATGATAGTCATACAGAGAGAGAGAGAGAGAGAGAGAGAGAGGCAGAGACACAGGCAGAGGGAGAAGCAGGCTCCATGCACCGGGAGCCCGACGTGGGATTCGATCCCGGGTCTCCAGGATCGCGCCCTGGGCCAAAGGCAGGCGCCAAACCGCTGCACCACCCAGGGATCCCTCATCCAGCACTTCTGATGGTGCAGCTGTCTTGCCTGGTAGGATCACCCGAACCCTCATGCTTGAGCCTCTGCTTTTCATGTCCTTATAAGCCTTTGGTTAATATAATTACCCATTAACAATTAATACTGGGCATGTAAATACGAAGAGATGTCCAGCAAACCACCCGAGTGCCACAAATATTCTCAACACCCCCCCCCCCCCTTTATTCAGTAGTAATGCAGTATCCTCCTGATGATCATGGTCACTTAACCTTCCCAGTATGGAATTGCTATTTGACAGGTGGTCTCTTGGAATGAGGAATGCAATGTGGCCAGGCAGGGAATTGGAGCCCTAGACTTACAGAACCAAAAACTGTGGAGGTGAAGCACAAAATCCTCTAGTGGGTCCCTATGGTAGATAGTGAGTATGGTCATTCTATCTCCACCACCTCGACTCCTAGACTTAAGAATTCTAATTGTTGGGATGCCCGGGTGGCTCAGCGGTTGAGCACCTGCCTTTGGCCCAGGGCGTGACCCCAGGGTCCTGGGATCGAGTCCCACGTCGGGCTCCCTGCATGGAGCCTGCTTCTCCCTCTGCCTGTGTCTCTGCCTCTCTCTTTCTCTCTCATGAATAAATTAAAAAAAAAAGAATTCTAATTGTTGCAGACATGGTGCCATATCACGGCCATTAATTTAAGATGACCTTCATCTGGAAGGATTATATTCTATTCTCACAGGGTGTCACCCCTAAGCTGGTGCCTCAGTTACGCCTCCTAAAACTGGTTCCACTGTTGCAGCAGGCAAGCAGCTTCTGGACAGTGTAGTATGTGGTAGGCCGTAGGGGGCCCGTGGTTCCTGTCCACAGCTGCCTATCTTTGGGTGGAAAACAGGTGTTTTGGCCCAAGGAATTATTTATAGTAGGATCCCATGTCAGTAGCTCAGACGCTGTGTGAGTCTTCAAATAGCTGAGAAACTGTGGGAAGGAAAGGCACAACCATGCCTCGAGCACCTCTCAGTCCCGGCCAGAAAGAATTTTGTGTTTCTAGGGAGAAAGGGGTTGAACTTGATCAAGTTGCCATCAGGTGACTGAGATTGTGATTTCTTCGAGGGATGATACCGTATCACGGGGCTTCAGCATTAGTTTTTATTTTGCCAAGTCGGATATTCCGGAGCAACAGCAGCTAGATCAGACTTGATGAGACAAGTAAAACTGAGAAATTGAATTTTTAATTTAACTCAGATTTAATTTATTTATATTTATTACTTATTCATTATTAATTTAAAAATATAGCAAATATAGTAGTAAAGTAGGCTCCAGTATAAGTGAAAGGAGCAAGGTGGGATAAAGGTATGTTTTTAAGTATGCTACCATTAAACAGGATGATAAATCATAATATTAAAACGAAAGTTTCCTGTTGAGGGAGAAATTACTTTGGAAGGGATAAGGGATCCAAATGACACTTTTGTGAATACACTTTGTTTTATGTTTGACTTTGTAAATATATAAATCCTTAATAGTTAAAACCGAATTTTAGAAATTAATTCTTAAAAATTGGAATGCAATGTAAGACAAATGAACATAAATGTAAATCCAGGTGATGCAACAACTGTAGAGACAGAAAGCATTCAAATAACTAGAAGTCACAGTGATTTGATTGTGTGATTATGTTTTCGGTAATCACATCTTTGGTGGTTTCGTTGTAATTGCTGTTCTCAAACTATTTGCGTGTGATGTAAGATAAATAAGTCTTGGTCAGACTTAGGCGCAATCTGTTTGGCATCGAATAAAGAAAGACGTGCATGCAAGATCGCTGAAGATAAGCCAAAACCTGTGTTCTGGAATTTGAATGAGAAGTATCAGTATGATCTTATGATGATTTTTGCCTTTAAAAACATTACATATATATAATTTTATATATCTTATATTTATTATAGTGTATCTTATGTATAATACGTATAATGTAAGATAAGATTTTATATTTTACTTATATAATATATAAGACTATATATTAACAATATATAATACGTATGTATGTATGTATATGTATCCTCACCAGAGAAATAGCTGCTTTTAGGTCTGGGAGGTAGCAATAAGCAAGATGTGTCTAGAATATTTTGTGCTAGAAAAGTAGGATATTATTAAAGGCTACTAGAATTCTGTCAAAAGGGCACAGTAGCCAACTTGAACAGGTTCCCACTCACCAAAATTGAGACAATAAGGATAATAACTAGAAGAGCTTAAAACACATTAAATGTATCTCAATTCATGAATATAAAATGATACTTAAAACATCTCTTTGATTATCACTGAGAATACTAGGGAAACAGGTTTTTTTAAAGTTTTTATTAAATACCAGTGAATTATCATACAGCGTAATATTAGTTTCAGATGTACAATATAGTGATTCAGCATTTCTGTATAATACCTGGTGCTCCTCACAAGTGCCCTCCTTAATCCCCATCACCTATTTGACCCATCACCCCCACCACCCTTTTTCTAACCATTGGTTTGTTCTCTATAGTTAAGAATCTGTTTCTTGCTTTGCCTCTCTCTCTGTTTTTTTCCCCTTTACTTACTTGTTTTGTTTATAAATTCCATATAAGTGAAATCACATGGTGTTTGTCTTTCTCCAATTGGAGACATTACACTTTATATATATATATTTATATATATAAATTCTTTTTATATATATAAAATATATATATATTTTATATATAAAATATATAAAATACCATATTTATATATATATATTTATCCTATTTAACGGTAGTATATATATATAATATATAATATATATTATATATATATATAAAATGTGTGTGTATACACAAAAAAATACATATATATATTTTTGTGTTCCTTAGGTAAATACCTCGTAGTGCAGTTGCTGGATCATATGGTAGATTTTTATTTTTAATGTTTTGAGGAGCCACCATATTGTTTTCAGAATGGCTAAACCAGTTTGCATTCCCACCATCAGCGCAAGAGGGTCCTCCTTTCTTTACATCCTCACCAACACCTGTTGTTTCCTGTGTTGTTGATTTTAGCCATTCGGGCGGGTCTAAGGAGATATGTTATTTTGGAATAAGATTTGCATTTCCCTAATTATCAGTGATGTTCAGCATATTTTCACGTGCCTGTTGGATATCTGGATGTCTTCTTTGGAAAAATGTCTGTTTATATCTTCTATCCATTTTTAATCAGATTATTCATTTTGGGGGTATTGAGTTTTAAAAGTTTTTATGTATTTTGAATACTAACCCTTTATCAGATATCTTATTTGCAAATATCTTCTCCCATTCAGTAGGTTATCTTTTAGTTTTGCTGTTTCCTTTGCTATGCAGAAGCTTTTAGTTTTGATGTGTCCCAATAGTTCTTTTTTGTTTGTTTCCTTTGCCTCATGCAATGTATCTAAAAGAAGTTTCTATGGCTGATGTCAAAGAAGTTACTGCTTGTGCTCTTCTGTAGGATTTTTATGGTTTCAGGTCTCATATTTAGGTCCTTAAACCATTTTGAATTTGTTTTTGTGTATGGTGCAAGAAAGTGGTCTAGTTTCATTCTTTTGCGTGTTGCTGTCCAGTATTCCCAACACCATTCGTTGAAGAGGCATTCTTTTTCCAATTGGATATTCTTGCCTGCTTTGCTGAAGATTATTTGACCATAGAGTTGTGGGTTCATTTTTGGGTTTTTCTTATCTGTTCTATTGATCTGGGTGTATATCTTAGTGCTAGTACCATACTGTTTTAATTACCACAGCTTTGTAATATACCTTGAAGTCTGGAATTGTGATGTCTCCAGCCTTGCTTTTCATTTTCAAGATTGATTTGGCTCTTCAAAGTCTTTCATGGTTTCACACAAATTTAAGGATTTTTTTTTCTAGCTCTGTGGAAAATGCCATTGGTATTTTGCCAGGGATTGATTGCATTGACTGTGTAGATTGCTTTGAGTGGTATAAACATTTTAACAAACTTTGTTCTTCCAATCCATGAGTGTGGAATATCTTTCCATTTCTTTGTGTCCTCTTCAATTTCTTTCATCAGTGTTCTAGTTTTCAGAGTACAGATCTTGTATCTCTTTCACTAGGTTTATTCCTAGGTATCTTACTGTTTTTGGTACAATTATAAATGGGATCGAGTCCTTAATTTCTCTTTCTACTGCTTCATTTTTGGTGTATAGAAATGCAGCAGATTTCTATATGTTGTTGATTTTGTATCCTGCGACTTTACTGAGCTTTTTTTTTTTTTTTTTTTTTATCAGTTCTAGCAGTTTTTTGGTGGAGTCTTTCAGATTTTCTGTATATGGTATCATGTCATTTGTGAATAGTGAAAGCTTTACTTATTCTTTGATGATTTGGATGCTTTTTATTTCTTTTTGTAGTCTGATTGCTCTGGCTAGGGTTTCCAGTATTATGTTGAATAATAGTGGTGACGGTGAACATCTCTGTCTTGTTCCTTACTGTAGAGGAAAAGCTCTCAGTTTTTTTCCATTTAGGATGATATTCATTGTAGATTTTTTTTTTTGTATATGGCCTTCATTATGTTGAAGTTTGTTCCCTCTGGACCTACTTTGTTGAGGGTTTTAATCATGAATAGGTGTTATACTTTGTCAAATAGCTTTTCTGTACCCATTGAAATGATCATATGGTTTTTACTCTTTTTTTTTATTATATGATGTATCATGTTAATTGATTTGTGAATATGGAGGCATCCTTGCAACCTGGGAATAAATCCCACTTGATCTCAGTGAATGATTTTTTAATGTATTGTTGGATTCAATCTGCCAGTATTTTATTGAGAATTTTTGCAATTGTATTCATGAGGGATATATTTCATTTAGAAAATGGATAAATATAAGAAAACAAGTGTTCCTCTAACTTTTGCTAATAAAACTATTTTCTTGGTGTAGTTCATGAGAGGAAATTTCTATTTCTAAAAATATTCCAATTAACAAGTAGAGAATGATAAAATTAACAAATCATAATTTTCTACCATAAGGAACTGATTGATCCCACGCCATGTTCATTAATGGCTTCTAACATTACAAAAAAAGAACCAGACTGTACATCAGTAAGCATCTACTTATAATACCACCTATGAAGGAGTTTGTACCCCTCACCCCTGAAAGGGTAACCTGAAATATTCAAGCACTTAGATCTGCTAAATTAGAAGAAAGAGGAGAGCCATGGGAACATGTTAAATGATACAACAGGGAATTAAATTGGGAAAATGCACTGTGGAGAACTTATAGACTACATATAAGTTACTGCAAGGAAACAATTGCAAGGAAAAAAATGCAACATGAATTAGAGTTATGAACCTATGCATTAATATAAGTGATATTTTAAGCAATTCAATGTATGGGCATTGTTTTGATTTTAATTCAAATGCAGAGAACATTAAAAATCATGCATAGCTTAGAAAATGTGAACATTGGCTATTTGATAACAGGGAATGTGTGTGTGTGTGTGTGCATTTAAGAATGGGATAAATGATGTCTCCTTCGTGGTGATATGATATCAACCTGCATGGGGGTTGAAAAATAGTGACAATGTGAAAGTGCCTAGCAGAGTGTCCAGCACAGACTCAATAAAGGTTTGTTCAACTGAAATTAAATGAAATCTACTAAGGTCAGATTGCTTTGTAGTTTTACCAATCAGATAACTCCATCCTCATTTCACCAGGTGACAGCAGCTCGTTCATCACAGTGCTCCCCTAGGCCTGGGACTCAGGTCTGAGACCGCTATCTTTAGACGTCTAGGATGACATTTTTTCTAAACTGAAGAGAGTGAAAAATGGGAGGTGTTAACACCTCCAGGAAAAATGACTTATCCCTCTATAATGTACCCACCTGCATTTTAGAAGTCTGCTCTAATACTGCTTGAGGTGCAGTCACCAATAATATTGTGTTTGTATCGTACAGTGAAGTGATGTCCTCTTGAAAATATAAATTAAGACAGCATTCAATGAGTCTTTGAAAAAAGGAGACGGGAGCCAAGACAGAGAATCTAAAATAGAATGATACCTCAATGATTTATTTGGATAACAATGTTCTTGGCAGCCTGCTGGTGGAGGATGGGTGCAAAATCTCTATTATTCTCCGCTGCCTGTTTTTATGGCCTTCGTTTAACATGATGGAGTACCTGGTCTGTGCTTGCAGGCACCTAACGGCCTTCATTTCTCCCTGATGCTCAAGTCTCTCTCTAGCTTTAGTTAGGATTTTGAAAAAAAGGCTCACTGACTCCTTAGTCCCTGGGGGTACAATGGTGTTGTGTGGCAGTCCCACACTCCATGAACTTATGGGTGAGGGGACAGGGGCCTTAGGCCTTAGGCTCTACGTGTTCACATAGGAAAGTGGTTTCACTCCCTGTGTCTCTGAGGTAGATAGGTAACACTTCTTTATCTAAGCAGGAGAAAAAGATACTCATGGCGACTTACCAAACTCAGAAATAGTTCTTCCAGTAAAAGGTGGAAGTTAGATAATATATGAAATTTCAAACTTGATTAGCAAAAGTGCTTGGAGAATTTGCATCCAGTTACTTGAAATATGCTTAAAGCTTAGGAAAAAGGGCCATATTTTATCTTGGTGAAGAGGAAAGGCATAATACAACCATAGCAGAGACAGTTCAAGGTAACGCAGGCCAGGCCAGGGGCAATGTGGCTCAGTCTTCAGGTTGGCAGAGTGGGTCCACATTCTGACTCGATGACGGTGACCCCAAGTGGAAGCATGTAACCATTCCAGAAGGTGTGTATGATCCACTTCAATGACTCTCTCTTTCACCAGTCATATGAGAAAACAGTCATAGAATTCCCGTGTCTGCAAGTTAGAAGATTGGTGGCTCTCGTGTTTGTCATTGTTACTTTATTTTTCCTTAATGTTGAGGCAGTTAGAGACTCGTCTTTATCCATTTACCTCGCAATCACCTTTTATTTTTCTTTTCCATTTTCTCTCAACAAAATTGAACCCATTCTTGCACACATAGACAATTTTTTAATTTGTTATATGTTCTTGCTTTCCTCAACCTGAACACTTCCCTTTGCATTATTCACACTCATCCCAAAGGCAAGAGTGTAATTGTTTAAATCCATAGACTCACTTTATTCAAATTCCAGGTCTTTCATTTACTCCCTGTGGGACATATAATCATTCTTAATCCACTCTAATCCTTAGTTTTCTCAACTTCTTTGAGTTTTTTAAAAAAAGATTTTATTTATTTATTTATGAGAGAGAGAGAGAGAAAGAGAGAGAGAGACACGCAGGCAGAGGGAGGAGCAGGCTTCATGCAGGGAGCTCGATGTGGGACTCCATCTCAGGACCCAGGATCATGACCTGAGCCAAAGGCAGATGCTCAACCACTAAGCCATCCAGGTGCTCCTCTTTGAGTGGTTTTAAGATTAAATGAAATTTATTTGTTCAATTAGCAATATTTATTGAAAATCTTTGATGTGACATGATAAACAATGACCAAGTTCTAGTGACAGGATGGCTGAAACGGCAGTAACTTGTCTCTCCTGATGGAGCTTACACATTATCTCGGGTAACAGAGAATAAAATTTATTAATATCAAAACAAAAGATTTGGAATAGTATGAAGCAGTGTATAGAAAAATAGGTCCAGGGGATAAAGCAGGGCATGGAGTGCTGGTTTAGGTCGGTGACATGAGAGTCTTGTAGGGAAGCTGGGGTCTCAGTCAAGTGCTAGGATGATGTCATGTAAAGTCTGAAAAGAGCATACCAGGAAGAGAAAAGAAAAAGTTCAGACTCAGGTGAAAACACGTGTGTTCCTCACGTCTGAGGAATAGTAGGAAATGGCTGTAAGCTAGAACTTAGCTAAGAGCCTCGTACATAGTAATTGATGAGCAGACTGTGGTTTTTTTTTAAAGCTCTATATATTTATTTGTTTATTTGAAAGAGAGAGCGAGAAAGAGAGCGCATGTGCAGAGGGGGAGAGAGAGAATCTCAAGCAGACTCCATGCTGAGAGCAGAGCCTGCACAGAGCTGGAGCCCATGACCCTGAGGTCATAACCTGAGCCTAAACCAAGAGTTGGATGCTTAACCAACGGAGCTACCCAGGTGCCCCAGCAAACTGTAACTACTATTAATACTATGGACAAAGAGGCCAGATTTAGCTATTAGTGGAAACAATCGTGCACACAGGTCTTTAGTGTCTAAGCTCTATAATGTCATAAGTCTTCTTAGCTTGTTAGGTTTTGCTTGGCTCTTGCGATACCTGAGTTTCACTTTCTGATTTCCTATTATCTTTTGAACAATGGTGAGTATAAGCCTCAAGCCTGGGTTCCACATACAATTTATATGTGATAATAATATGTTTTTTTTTCTGTTTACTTTTCTTTATTGAAAGCCATAAACTTCTTGAAAGGAAGCGGTCTTTGATATTTCTACTAAATTCCCCACACACAGCCTGGTGCTTTCCATACAGCAAGCATATGACACATATTTGTTGAGAGGTAGGGAAAGACTCAGTATTTAAGACACGGGGGGAGAAAACTCCAGCAGGGTAAAGGTTTTAAAGGCTTTTGGGCCCAGCAGAGAGACTTGTATTCTGGGAGATAAACCTGATGTCTAATTAATTATTGAGTAAATCTGGGAAGAGTGGCTTATAGCCACCTAGTCTCTGGATGAAGTCAGCAGTTCCAGTCTTCAGGTGCTGTGTCTGCAGCAGTGACTGTGGGTGGGTGTACATGTGGTTTGCACACGCCTGTGCATTATTAGCCAGGTGGATTTTCCCTTTCCACTTGGCTCAACTTCCCATTTGCACTTATTATGTAGATCTAAACTATAGCAGCATTATATCACAGTGTGATCACCACTTTTAAGGATTGTTTTTCTTAAAAAAAAAAAAGAATTGTTTTTCTTCTTACAGTTTTCTTCTATAATTTCTGGCAAGTGATAGTGGTGTTTCAGGTGTAGTGATGATGTATTTCCATCTCTAATAAATGTACTTATGAATCTAAATTGGATATTTGAACATAAAAACAAATATATAAATGATACATGGAAATGCTTAATATTTTAAAGTTGGTGGGAAAATAACTAAATTTTGGAAAATAAGACCTCAAGTATTTCTTGAGAAAATGAAAATGTAATATTTTTATTCTTTAAAATTTCCCCCTAATTCTTAAATATCTTTTATGAAAAACAAGCTACAGCCTATTTTTTTCCCTCTAATTGTCATTCCATTCCAGGAAGGAGGAAAATCAGCTGCAAAGAAAACAATTCCTTATTTGTGCATGTATGTAAAGGACTTTTTACCCTGTGATTTCTATTAGTGCCAATAAAAAATATTGTTACTTCTAAAGCTGATAGATGGACGGAGAAACAGAGACAGGAAGGTGGAGCAAGATCCAGGCATATCTAATATTATTGACCAGCTTTGCACCTGTAATTTGAACAATTCTTTCCTATAGATCTTGAATTTCCAAGACACTTTGCTCAGTACCGATGACCAAATAAATACGAAATGTCAGAATCTGAACTCAGACTAGAGAGACTGAAATGTTCTTTCACTTGTCAGTCTGAACTACTCAGAAAAAGAAAATAATTTCCTGTTTTGGTTGCTCTCTAAAGGATGCATGTCAGTCAATTCTTCTTTTCTGTGTTTATTTTTAAATTTTTATTTATTTTTAATTTTTAAAAAGATTTTGTCTATTTGAGAGAGAGAATGAGTGATGAGAAGGGGGAGAGAGAGAGAAGTAGATGTCCCACTGAGCGGGGGGCCCGACTCAGGGCTCCATCCAGGACCTGGGATCATGAAGGCAGACCTTAACTGACGGGGCCACCCAGGCACCCTTATTTCTATGTTTAAATTGAAAGTTTCATCTTTGGTTGATTCACCAAGTAAAATTTGCATTTGGCTTTGGGGCTATCTGATCTCTGGGTATTATTAGATATTTTAGGTGACAAACTCTTTGAATGTTTGCATAGAACCATCTACCAAGAAAGGCAGTGCGGATGAGAGAGAAAGGGTACCCATTCTCTGGTAAAGGGTGGTGGAAGAGAGCAAGTCCTAATTCCACAACCGTCACCTAAATTAGAATGCCTACACAGGGTATCCAGGTTGTTCCTTTCTCAATATATGCCGGAGATAAAGTGATGTTTTTAGAGCACATTCCTTTCTATATGGGTGATTTTATACCCTCTTCATTTAGTTAAGACTCTGAAGACAAGACATGTTTTAGAAATTATCATGATAATTATTAGGATAATTAAAATGAATTATTTCCATTATGAAGTTGTATGTACCATTCCTTTCTAAGACCAATTTATCATTCCTTGGCATCCAATTACACTATTAAAAAGGAAGAGAAGCTTCTAGTCAATTAAGCAAACAAGCTCAGTGTGTAGTTTTTTATGGCACCTTTTCTGACTGATTGCAAAATTACAGTGCAAGCAAGTTCAAGCCTAATCAGAATAAATAAAAAATCTTTCCTAGGGAGGTCAGAGAAGAATGCTCATGTCTTCTGGTTAAATAGTTGATTTTTTAAAAAAGATTTTATTTATTTATCTATGAGAGACACACAGAGAGAGGCAGAGACACAGGCAGAGGGAGAGGCAGTCTCCATGCAGGGAGCCCGAGGTGAGACTCGATCCCGGGACCCCAGGATCATGCCCTGGGCTGAAGGCAGATGCTCAACCACTGAGCCACCCAGGGGTCCCTAAATACTTTTTTTTTTTTAAGATTTGTTTAGTTTAGTATCTTGAATAGATAGGTGTTTTGACCATCCCCATCATCATTTGTATTATTGATGGCTTCTAAATGAGAGATGGCATCAGAATTAGTATGTCTGGGCAAATAGCTGGTTCGAAGCTCAGACAACTGCATATGGAAACGACCTTACCAAGTACAGAACACAAACACTGGACGCTTAACACAAAGCAATTTGGGGACGTGCTCCCTCTAATCTGAAACAAAACGTCTCAGAGATCCCGGAGTGTGGGAGGAGCACAGGCTGAGGGACAGCAACATAAACCCGGACAAACTTTCACACTGTTCTGTGCTGTTTGTATATTGTCAAAACACGGTGAATGTCTGGTTCCACAACATGTGAAAATCACCCAGTTTTTATGGCAGTTGGCTCTGCTTGATGGATCTCAATTTCCACATTTCTTTTGGATCCCCTGCAAGTGGCACATACATGTTTGTTTGTCTTGGGCAGGTTCCTGCAACATTTTTGCTGAGTGGGATGACAGGATCCGAAGACGCTGGCCAAGATTTCTTGGCCCGTGACCGTGGCTCTATTTCAGTTCATCTTGGAAGGGCCTATTTCATCAAGATTCACCCTCACAGAAATGTGTTAATTCTCTATCAATCAACACCGAGCAGCAAATTGCTTGTTTGTAGCCGTAGCAACATATTTTTGCCTCTCGGTGAAATGAACAGTAGCCAAGGAGATAAACACTATAATTGTCTGCCAAAAGGATACTCTATACATCCAAGTTGTTTTCCTAAGTATATTATATAAATGTGTCATCAGTCAAGTTTTACTTTAATAGTTACATAAAATAAGGGTTGCGGCAATATCTTGCTTTGTTATATCCAAAGCTGTATATGATTTTATCTACATTGTCTTAGGATGATCGTTTATTCAGTGTGTAGAAGACTTTTTGGACAGATTATTCACTTATCTTTGTCTCTTTGTCACGTTTCTTAAAATAACTATAATAAAAGCATATATATGTCTGGGAACTAACATAAGGAATGGATTTTTTTTTTTAGGAATGGATTTGATAAAATATCTCATTCTAAAATTATTGTAAAATAAAAATTGACGGCCTTTAATATTGTATTTATACTTTCTATAGTGCGTTATTCAATTTGTTCATTTACAGTTTCAAGCAAGAAAAATTAATTCAAATGATGCATATAATATTCTGATATGGGCTAAAACTCAAGTTTAAGGGCATAACACTACTATAGATTCTTCTGTATATGTAAAACAAATGTAAACAATTGGTGGAATATGGTAAGGGAGTCAACAATGACCTATTTGGCCCTTACTATTCTGGCTTGCACTGAATTTTTTTATAATTATTTTTTTATTGGAGTTCAATTTGCCAGCATATAGTATATCACCCAGTGCTCATCCTGTCAAGTGCCCCCCTCAGTGCCTGTCACCCAGTCACCCCCACCCCCCGCCCACCTCCCTTTCCACTATACCTTGTTCATTTCCCAGAGTTAGGTGTCTCTCATGTTTTGTCTCCCTCACTGATATTTTCACTCATTTTTCTCTCCTTTCCCTTTATTCCTTTTGACTAATTCTTATATTCCCCAAATGAATGAGACCATATAATGTTTGTCCTTCTCCAACTGACTTACTTCACTCAGCATCATACCCTCCAGTTCCATCCATGTCGAAGCACATGGTGGGTATTTGTCATTTCTAATGGCTGAGGAATATTCTATTGTATACAGAGACCACAGCTTCTTTATCCATCATCTGTTGATGGACACCGAGGCTCCTTCCACATTTGGCTATTGTGGACATTGCTGCTGTGAACATCAGGGGGCAGGTGTCCCTGCATTTCACTGCATCTGTATCTTTGGGGTAAATCCCCAACAGTGCAATTGCTGGGTCGTAGGGCAGGTCTATTTTTAACCCTTTGAGGAGCCTCCACACAGTTTTCCAGAGTGGCTGCACCAGGTCACATTCCCACCCACAGTGCAGGAGGGTTCCCCTTGCTCCACATCCTCTCCAACATTTGTGGTGTCCTGCCTTGTTAATGTTCACCATTCTCACCAGTGTGAGGTGGGATCTTATTATGGTTTTGATTTGTATTTCCCTGATGGCCAGTGATGCGGAGCATTGTCTCATGTGCTTATTGGCCATGTCTATGCCTATGTCCTCTGTGAGATTTCTGTTCGTGTCTTTTGCCCATTTCATGATTGGGTTTTTTTTTGCTGTTGAGTTTAATAAGTTCTTTATAGATCTTGGATACTAGCCCTTTATCTGATAAAGCAGTCCATGTGATTCATCATATCAACAAGAGAAAAAACAAGAACCAGATGATCCTCTCAATAGATGCAGAGAAAGCATTTGACACATACAGCATCCATTCCTGATCAAAACTCTTGAGAGTGTAGGGATAGAGGGAACATTCCTCGGCATCTTAAAAACCATCTACGAAAAGCCCACAGCAAATATCATTCTCAATGGGGCAACACTGGGAGCCTTTCCCCTAAGATCAGGAACACGACAGGGATGTCCACTCTCACCACTGCTATTCAACATAGTCCTGGAAGTCCGAGCCTCAGCAATCAGGCAGCAAAAAGAAATAAAAGGCATTCAAATTGGCAAAGAAGGAGTCAAACTCTGTCTCTTTGTAGATTATATGGTACTGTACACAGAAAACCCAAAAGCCTCCCCCCCAAGATTGCTAGAACTCATACAGCAATTTGGTAGCGTGGCAGGATACAGAATCAATGCCCAGAAATCAATGACATTTCTATACACTGAGACCGAAGAAAGAGAAATTAAGGAGTCAATCCCATTGACAATTGCATCCAAAAGCCTAAGATACCTAGGAATAAACCTAACCAAAGAGGTAAAGGATCTATACCCTAAAAACTACAGAACACTTCTGAAAGAAATTGAGGAAGACACAAAGAGATGGAAAAATATTCCATGCTCATGGATTGGAAGAACAAATATTGTGAAAATGTCAATGCTCCCCAGGGCAATTCACACATCTAATGCAATCCCTATCAAAATACCATGGACTTTCTGCAGAGAGTTGGAACAAATCATCTTAAGATCTGTGTGGAATCAGAAAAGACCCCGAATAGCCAGGGGAATATTAAAAAAGAAAACCATAGCTGGGGGCATCCCAATGCTGGATTTCAGGTTGTGCTACAAAGCTGTGGTCATCAAGACAGTGTGGTCCTGGCACAGAAACAGACACGTAGATCAATGGAACAGAATCAAGAATCCAGAAGTGGACCCTCAACTCTGTGGTCGAATATTAATTAATATTTGACAAAGCAGGAAACACCATCCACTGGAAAAAAGACAGTCTCTTCCATAAATGGTTCTGGGAACATTGGACAGCCATGTGCAGGAGAGTGAAACTGGACCATTCTCTTACACCAGACACAAAGATAAACTCAAAATGGGTGAAAGAACAAAATATGATACAAGATTCCATCAAAGTCCTAGAGGAGAACACAGGCAACACCCTTTTTGAACTTGGCCACAGCAACTCCTTGCAAGATCCATCCATGAAGGCAAGAGAAACAAAAGCAAAAATGAATTATTGGGGCTTACTCAAGGTAAAAAGCTTCCACACAGCAAAAGAAACAGTCAACAAAACTAAAAGACAACCTACAGATGGGAGAAGAGATTTGCGAATTCTTTTTTTTAAGTAGTAATTCTCTAGCTAGAAGGACCCTGCGAAATCATCTGCTATAAAACAGATCCAGATGGATTCAGCAAATTACTCAAGGTCACCCAGCTTGGCAGGTGTAGATTCAAAAGCGAAACCCTGAGTCTAGTTAGTTGGGTCCGTGGGCTATTGGCTTAGTCAAGCCCAGATCTGATTTCTGATTTTGACGAATGACCTAGAATTACTTCAGTTCCTCAGCCATAAAAATGGGTTCAGTGATCTACCGAACAGGGCCCCGTGCAGATTGAGCTCATACTAATGAGGCAGCGTGCAGTACGTGCCCAGGTATCGCCTAGAACACTCAGCAAGCATGACTCCCTTTTTCTCCTAGGCTCTTTGCAGGATAACAGTGAGACGCAAATGTTCCTTTCACCTATTCTTTCAACTTCCCACTGGCTAATCCTTTATACGATGGGATTTCTATCTCTATTTATAGGTTTCTGTAAGCGCCAGGACTTTAAGAATTTGTTCTTTACCAAGGAATGTAAGTCATGCTTTTACCATTCTTGTTGACTTGGATTTACCTATTCCAAACTCTGAAATACAACCTCACAGTGATTTTCAAGAGCTTGTGAGCTTAATTTTGGATTTGGCACTGAAGTTTAAATGATCTGAGGTGATGACATACCCTTCAGTCTAGTTTTAAAGTCCTGACTGGTGTTATTCACTTTTCAGCTGTGAATTATATGAAAGTTCAGGAAACACTGAGCTGAAATAAACTAAATAAGTTTTTTCTAAGTGCCATGGTTGGGGTTTTTGTCATTTAGTAAATAGAGATTTTTCAGATTATTAAAAAGTGAATATTTGTTATTGCAAACAGCTGGTTGAAGAGGCATAGGGTGTAGCTAGGTCCTGCTAGATAGAAGTGGCTTGGTAGCCAGGAAAAGGAAAGCTTTGTTAAATAATGGGCAAACTTTGGGAGTACTGCCTGTGTGCAAGGTTGTGACCTTGCTAGAGAGAATCCTCTTCAGAGGATTAAGTTACATGACTAAAGTCCTATAAGGCTAAGCTAAGGTTCAAAAAAAAAAAAAAATTGACATCTATCAAACCAGTGCTCATGTCTTTGCCAGTTGTTTCCAAATCAACCCTTTCTGTGGCTCTGTTTCCTACAAAATAAGTTCATAATTCAACCTGAATATGCTCCATTCAGAACTAAAAAGTCCTGGTATATTTAGAATGAAAATGTCAATATTGATTTTTTTTTATTATTCTTGGTTTATGAGTTTGTGAGCTATAAGTTTATTGCTCTCGTTCTAAAAAAATAAAAAAGTCAGGTTTTCACATAAATTCGAGTCTATTTGCTTACACATTAGCATGATAAAGCAGTTAGAATGTGGCTTCCTTGGGAAGGGCTGAAGAGATTCCAGGCATTTATGGATTGGGCTATGAGTGTTCACCTCTTAGAGAAGGAAGTGTGATAATATAAATATGTTTTTCAAAAAAAATTAATATATTCAGCTCTGAATTTGCTGGGACCGTGGCAGCGAAGTCCCATACTCGGTAGGTAACTTAGGGTGATAGGAATTCATCATCCCTGAGTTCTGGAGGCGACACGTTGGAAATCAACATGGTAACAGGGTTGCTTCCTTCAAGGCCCGTGACAGAGGATCTCTTCCCTGGCTTCCGGTAGTTTGCTGGCCATCTTCCTCTTTCCTTGGCTTCTGCCCACATAATTCCAGCCTCTGCCTTCATCTTCACATGGTAACTTCCCTGTGTCTTCACATAGTTTTCTTCTGCGCATGTCAGTGCCCCCCCCCTTCACAACCCTGTCCCAGAGTTCAGTCACATTTTGGGGGAAGACTGGGAGTGAGGGGTTTAACATAGAGGGTTTTTTTTTTTCCCCAGAGGACACGATTCAACCCAGAATTTAGATCAAAACAAATAGCATGCTTCTTTGCGTAATTAAACCTGCAAGAGCCTGGATGATTCATTTGAGTGAAGGAGGCCCCCCTCAAAAAATAAAAAGAGTAAGAAAGAGAAAGTGAATAAAGGAAGAGAAAGGAAGCAAGGAAAAGCAAGGAGGTATAGAAGCAAAAGGGAGGGCAGAGGAGGGAGAGGGGACCAGAAGGTCACTTGATCCAATGAACATTCTCATTCGTAGGCGGGTTCAAATCCCCCCCCCCCCCCCCCCCCCCCCCCCCCCCGTTCTCTCTGCAGGTCTGGTCCAAGCTTGACCAGAGAGCTCTGATCTACTGAACTATCTTCCCAGTTATAGCTAGTTTATGAGTTCGATAATTACTCACATCTTATGCCCACTCAGTAAAGAAAAATGTGTCTTTAGAGTCTTTTTAAAATTAGATTGCTTCTGCTGGTAAAAGCCTACAGGAGTTTTAAATTCAGACCATTTGTTTCCTAGTAAAGAGAACTGTTTTTTTTTTGTTGTTGCTGTTGTTTTCCTTTGTAGAACCCGTAGCAGGAGTCACCATGTGCCCACTCCAGATGTGAATTAGCTCAGTAGGACATTATAAGGCGTATGATTGCCCGGTGCTGGGATGCTGTTGTTTCCACTACCTCAGAAAGTAGAGATTAAAAATTCCCTGTTCATTCATCCGGGAAGTACATCTTTCTGCCAAAGCCAAATGAATTTTAGCACGACTTTGTGTAGTTCATATTTTAAAGCATCAAGGTCATGCAATCTCCAGAAAACCTGATCTATCCACCTAGTTTAGGGTGATGATGCTGAAGGACAGGTTTATTAGGGCTCATTATGAACCAATGTATGTGAATGAGAACAGTAGAGCTTAATCATGTTTTATATTAAGATTACTGTAAAGCATCTTGCGTGGGATTTTGTTTATTAAGGTATTTTTTTTTCAAAAAGGTTTTATTTATTTATTCATGAGAGACAGAGAGAGAGAGAGGCAGAGACACAGGCAGAGGGAGAAGCAGGTTCCCTGCAGGGAGCCCAATGCAAGACTCGATCCCAGGACCCCAGGGTCATGACCTGAGCTGAAGGCAGACGCTCACCACTGAGCCACCCAGGGGTCCCTTAAGGTGTCTTTTTTTTTTGTCCATGTATCGTCTCAGTTGGTTCTTACTGCATATCTGAACAAACACATTTAGAGTTATAAGCGGTGGAGCCAAGATAAAAGCTCATGTCTCTACCTTCTCATCTGTTTCTTTCCCCATTTACCTCATTGACTCAGCAGACTATGGCAGATTTCCTGTTTTACTCCTGAACTCTCAGTAGTTGCTTTGAATACAATTTACATAAAAACCATATGAGAGAAAGTAATTAAAGTCACAAAATGTGAGGAAGGGGGATATGCCTATGATGAGGAGGAGAGGAAACTATGAAGTGCTTCTGAAGTAGAAGGGCTACCTAAGCTTGTTTCCATGGAGGGCTGAAAGGCATGTGATCCAGGAAGAACCCTCTGGAGTGGGAGATTTGAAACTGAAATCTGTTCCCAGTCACAAGCCTTCTTCCATTCTTATCAACCTCTTCCTATTTTATTTGCTCTAATATTTGTCATATTACAGTATTTCCATGGTGATGAACTATGATATTATAAACACTGACCAAATCGGTCTGGATGAAGAAGAAGAGCAGAGAACAAAGGACTTCCTGTTTACACAAAGATAATCTGTTCATCACTAGTTCTGAGGCAGTTTAAAGAAAAATGAAAGAACACTCTAGAAAGAAGTTTGACGATTGCACCTAATTTGAACAAGAGGAAATTCTGAGCACCTGACTCAGCCAAGGTCTTAGAAGCAGTAACAGATAGTCAGGTCTCAAATTCAGGAAATTTAACAACCAATTCTCGACACACTAAACATGATCTTCTTAATTCATTTGCATAGTTTGAGCGATAATAAATTCAGTGCTATTTTTAAATGGCTAAGAAATAGAAAAATGTGTTGAAGATGTCCCAAGTCAAATATGAAAAAAAAGAAAGAAAGAAAAAGTGAATCATCAATAACAATTAGAAAACATGCCCAAAGTCTCTTTTTTTAGAGGTTAACACGCAGTTAACCTCCTCAGGTTAACACGCTCCTCAGGTGGAGCAAACATAGTTGAGGCACTAGCTTGTTTGCTTGCAGTGCAGCTATCCGTCTATGTTTGGAAATCTTTCAGAAGATTAATGTATTTCTTGTTGTCCCGAACAGATTGTCACGTGCAAAAAACAATCAAATGTTGCTAAGTTCCATGTCAGATGATGTATACCACTAATTTCTTATTTTCTCTTTGAAGAGTGGAACGGTTCTGGATGAATCGAGCCTATTGCTATGAAAGGAGAGGGAGAGTCAATCATATGTGCTACTGAATTTCCAAAACGATCTAGAACCCCAAAGTTCATCAGTGCATCCATTCATACATCTATTCACATATTCATTCACTTGACAGATATTTACTCTGTGCCTCCCATATGCCAGACCCTGGGCTGGCATTGAGTCCCCAGATATTATAAAAGCCAACAAGAGATCATAATGATGATCTGATGGGTAAAAAAAAAAAATAATGATGATGATCTATTTAGTTTTTCAGACATTTGATGCAAATTGCCTACATTCCACAATCATAACCTCACTTACATACTAACACTTGGGCATGTTTGGCCACACTGGAGATGTGAACTAGACTATGAACCCATTTAGGAAGCAATAAGTGCTCAACAACCCTTACTTAGAAGATAAACAATACCTAGTGGTTCTAAGAATCTAGGATTTCATAGAAAAGGAAAGGAAAAAAAAGATGAAAGGACCAGTAGAGGGTTGCCAGCCATGTATGTTGTCAAGGAAGAATATTAAGACATCCCCAGACAAAATTACAATTTGCTCTCACTTATATTCCTTCCAAAGCAGCGTATGAAAACACTCTCCACTCCAACAAAGGAAGGGCTAGTTCTCAGGATAAAGTTAGACCTTTCAATTGGTTGTATTTAAGCTGAATGAAAAACTCGTCCTATTGACTTTTTTTCTTCTGAATTTCCTTCACGAGCACTTGTGCTATTTCACTTTGTAAACATTCCTCAGGCAGTGACACGCCCGGGCTACAAACCACAGTTTGGGAAACACCAGCGGGAAATGCAAGAGCTGCAGCCCTGAGATCAGTCGGGAGACCCTTGACTGAATCCAGTCTCCGGCACTTATTAATGTGAGAGCTTAGTCGACTTGGTTTTATGTTGTTCAGCTGAAAGGCTGGAATTCCAATAGAATTTGTAAGGATTAAATTATATATAACCCATATAAAAAAAAAAAACCCTACACAGGGCCAGAGATGCGAAACTAACAGCTATTGTGGCAACATACCTAGGGTAGTTTAGGAGATGCAAATGCCTACATTTTGGATTTTATGCCCCTACCCTATCCATCAAAAACTGAAGAATCTGAGAGTTTGCCTAACTTCCAAGCTGACTCAGGAGTCCGATGCTCCTTCATGGATCCTGGCAGAAGGTAGGAGACTCTCGGATCAGGGAAAGAGGACAGAGCGAGAGCGGCAGCCAGAGTATCGGTGTCTGTGGCCGCTCCCGGGCACCGGTGTCTGCAGAGTGACGTTTTGAGGGCCAGGAGACTCTTGGAAAACCCCATGATCCTCCGAAGCCCGTTGTCTACCTTCGTGTTGGACATTCTCTGAGTCTGACAAATGCATAATGACATGTATCCATCACTAGAGTATTCCACAGAGTAACACTCTCTACTTTCAGGATCTGTCCTCAGTTGATTATAGCTCTTCTCTACTGTACGGTTGAAGTCTTCCTCTCTTAACTGAATATTCCCCATAAACATTTAACATTTTTTTTTAACATTTAACATTCTTGAATAATTTCTTCCTAAAAAGGAAAAAAAAATCATGTGAGTATCCAATTTTCCAAACACCATTTACTCATTCTTGTGCTGAGTATTCTTGGCTCCCTCGTCACACATTAGTTGATTGAATATCGTGGGTTTATTTCCAGGTTCTTGATTATGTTCCGTTAGTTTTTGTATCAGTTTTTATGCCAATATCACGCTGTTTCAATTACTATAGTTTTGTAATATAGCTTGGAATTAGGAAGTATGATGACCCCAGCTTTGTTTCTTTTCAGGATTGCTTTGGCTATTTGGGGTTTTCTGTGGTTCCATACAAAATTTGGAATTATTTGTTCTATTCCTGTGAAAATGCTATTGGAATCTTAATAGGGATTGCATTGAATCTGTAGATGGATTTGGGTAGTATGGACATTTTTAACAATGTTAATTATTTCAATTCATGAATATGGGGTGTCTTTCCATTTATTTGTGTCTACAAATTACAAATTACAAATACCCAAATATTTCTTTGTCAGTGTCTCAGTTTTCAAACTACAGATCTTTTACATCCTTGGTTAAATTTATTCCTAAATACTTAATTGTTTATGATGATATTGTATGGGATTTTCTTTTTTTTTTGGTAGTTCATTGTTAGTATATAGAAACACAACTAATTTTTGTATGTTGATTTTGTCTCCTGCAAATTTATTGAATTCATTTATTAGTTCTAAGGCTCTTCAGTGGAGTCTTTAGGATTTTCTATATATAAGATCATGTCATATGCAAACAAAGACAGATTTATTTTTTCCTTTCAGATTTGGATGCCTTCTAATTTTTGCCTAATTGCTTTGATTAGGATGTCCAGTACTCTGTTGAATAGGAGTGGCAAGAGTAAACACCTTTGTCTTGTTCCTGCTCTTGGAAGAACATTATAGAGGTTCCTCAAAAAATTAAAAATAGAATATCATTTAATCCAGCAATCCCACTCTTGGTACATATCCAAAGGAAAAGAAATCACTATCTTGAAAAGATATCTGAGCCCCTGTGTTCATTGCAGCATTATTCACAAAAGTCATGGCATGGAAACAACCTAATCTCTCAACAGATGAATGGATAAAGACAATAGATAAAAGAAAATGGATAAAGTAGGGCAGCTGGATGGTTCAGTCTGTTAAGAGTCCAAATTCGACTCAGGTCATGATCCCAGGGTCCTGGGATAGAACCCTGCGTCAGGCTCCCTGTTCAGCGGGAAGCCTGCTTCTCCCTCTCCCTCTGCTGCTCCCCCTGCTGTGCTTGTTTGCTCTCTCTCTCTGTCAAATAAATAAATAAAATCTTAAAAAAAATAAAGAAAACGTACGTATATAAATAATGGGATATAATTTAGTCATAAAAAAGAAGGAAATACTGCCATTTGTGGCAGCATGAATGAAACTTGGAGGCATTGTACTAAGTGAAATAAATACGGCAGAGAAAGTCATATACTATACGATCTCACTTATATATGGAATATGAAAAAGCCAAATTCATAGAAATCGAGAGTAGATGGTGGTTATCAAGACTAGGGTGTGGAAGAAACGGGGAGAAGTTGGTAATCATTGCACAATATGTACAATCAAATCATCACATTGCACACTTTTAGCTGACACCAAATTATAGGTTATTGTATTTCCTTAAAGTTGAGGGAAGAAAGGAAAAAGCAAATTAACCAACCTCTCTCTCTGCTTCTTATCTCCCTCTACTCACTATTGAACTCTCCTCTCCAACCCAATTTCTTAAGGGGTTTTATGCTTGGTTCCCCCATTTACTCACAATCCATTCGCTGATTTCTATAATGCAATATAAATACAGAAACTGCACACAAGTCATATATGTACAATTTAATAAGTAACTGTGTAACCTCCACTCAGGTCTAGAGACAGAACCATATTGACACCCATGACCCAGTGATTCCAGTCCTAGATACATAACCTAGAGTACAGAAACCAGGAAACACGTACAAGGATGTTTATAGCAATTTTATTCAGTCTTATGGAAGTGAAATAACCATTTGCAGAATGAGTATATCTATTATACTCCCTCATAATCCTTTCCAGAAAAACTCACTCCTTTTATAGACATCCATTTTCCTTGCTTACATGACAATAATCTTGTTACTATTCCCTAAACTTAACCAATATATTTGAATCTTTCCTGTTTTGAATTTTATGAAAATAGTCATTATGTGTATTCTTTGTGTCTGCTTCTTTCACTCAACATGTTTGTGATATTTATTTATATTCTTGGGTATACCTGAAGTTTACCGCTGTCGTTTATTTCTTTTTATTCTGTATAGTATTTTATTATATGTCGTCTACAATTTACTTACCTATTCTTTTATAGATGATTGTTTCCATTTCTGTAATATTAAACAATATTGCTATAAACACTCTTATAAATGGGTTCTACTGTATGTACTTTGGTTATACGTCTAGAAGCAGATTTGATGTATTACAGAGTCTATGCATCTTTAATGATAATAGATCATGTCAACTCTTTCCCAAAGTGGTGGTTTCATTCTTCACGCCTACCAGCAGAGTAGTAAGGTTTCTGTTTTACCACATTTCATTTTATTAAAGAATAAACCCAATAATATTTACTGTGTGCCAGGCCATATGGTAAGCACATTGATTTAAATTTTATAATATAATTAGGATTGGGTAGTATTGCTATTTATACTTCCCAGATAATGAAATAAAGGCATAGAGAGGAGGAATGACTGGCCCCTATTCACACATTTGAATGTGGCGGAGAGTTCAGTTTAAGAGATTAGATCACTCTGCTATGATGCCTCTCCTTCACTCTCACAACCATTTTCATACTCTTTGTGCTAGTTTTGTAGGTCGGTTACAGTATTTTTAATAGTGATTTTATTTTATTTTTTTATTTTAAAGATTTTATTTATTTATTCATGAGAGACACACAGAGAGAGGCAGAGACACAGGCAGAGGGAAAAGCAGGCTCCATGCAGGGACCCCGATGTGGGACTCGATCCCAGGACACCGGGGTCACGGCCTGAGCCAAAGGCAGACATCCAACCACTAAGCTATCCAGGTGTTGTCCCTTTAATAGTGATTTTAATTTTTCATTTACCTCAATATAAATGATATTGAACAGCTTTTCATATATTTTTTTAAGATTTTTTTTTTTTTTTGAGAGAGAGATAGAAAGAGAGCACATGAGTGGGTGGGAGGGGGAGAGAGAGAGGGAGAAGCAGACTTTCTGCTGAACAAGGAGAGCCCTCAACATGGGGCTCAATCCCAGGACCCCTGAGATCCTGACCTGAGCTGAAATCAAGAGTCCCCTAGGCATCCCACTACCCATACTATTCTATGTATATTTTGTTTCTGTTGAGCTCTGTGATACATTACAAATTCATATTTGTAAATGGTATTATTAATTCTTAATTTTATATGTCAACTTGGGTAGGCTATGGTGCCTGGGTGTTTGGTCAAATACTAGTTTAGATGTTGCTGTCAGGGTGTTGTGTAGGTACGATTAACATTTATAGTCTGTTGACTTTAAGTAAAGGATACTACCTTCAATAGTCTGGATTGGCCTCATTCAAACAGTTGAAGACCTTACAAGCAAAAACCGAAGTTTCCCAGAGAAAAGGACATTCTGCCTCAAGCTGTCACATAAAAATCCTGCCTGAGTTTCCAGTCTCTGGCATATCCTATGGGAACAGATTCAAGACTGTAGCTTCAACTCTTATGTGAGTTTCTAGCCTTCTGACCTGACATACAGATTTCAAATTTGCCAGGCCCACAATCACAGGAGTCAATTCCTTAAAATAAGTGTCTGTCTGTGTATGTCTATACATATACATATACCCTGTTGTTTTATTGTACTCTCTATATAATCCCTTGTTTTTTGTTTGCCTGGAGAATCCTGGCTGATGCAGATTTTGGTACCGAGAAAGGCTCAAGAGGAACAGAATCTTAGTTTTCTGAATTTATCCCGGGGTTTCTGGGATTGTCTAATACAATAATACAATTAGATTTAAAGATGCTAATGACGCGATTATGAAGGCACTAACAATCTATGGTATGATGTGACGATAGAGATGTGAGAAATATTGCTGTCAAATTGGCTGGTTGCTCCTAATTGTACTCAACAAAGTGGAGAAAGTAAAACATGAGTTCTAGTGCTAAGTAAATGACTAAAAGTTTCTGCATCTGTCTTCTATCCTGTATCTGCAGAGATGGAATTTCTGAAGACTAAACCCGGTTTAGTGAGTGGCTGAATTACAACATAAATTGAATTCGCAAGCTCACAAGATGCTTGCTGTTAAAGTAAGTATATTGATTGTGAAGGATGGGATCCTGAGAATTGGAATGGAAGCATGTGGGCAGATCCTGATGAAGGTGGGGACACGGTATTGAGGGCCTAAATTCTGATGCATCTTCTTTGCCAGTGGAAGCAGCTGCTCTATCTCCATTCGAGGAGGTTAACTGTACTTCACCTGAGGAACTTTTAATGAGCTCCCCTAAAGCAGTTGCCTCACAAGACGCTATTGATTCTCTTCAGGACTTCTCCTCCCCTGCCACCTGTCTTTGCTTCTAGCCCCATCAGTAGACTCAAGTCTTGCAGTTCCCAAAAGGTAAGGCCCACAATCAGACATGTAAGGAGATGTATTATATTCCAAAAACTACTTGATTTTTCTGGTTCGTATACATGGAAGTCTGAAAATATGTGTAAGAATGGATATTAAGGGCTTGGAAATTGGAGGAAGGACTGTAAAGTCAAATAAGGTACAATTTATTGGAATGGGTCCACTCAGCAGACACTCTGGATTCAGTGTTGTAATCTGAGGAGTTAGAAAGGCCTCTACCACTTTGTTAGATTGGTTGGTTGAAGCATGAAAAATGGCCTATTAAATAAGTTGAAATGCCAGAAGTGCATTAGTATGCTTTATAGTATGATATCTAAAGTCTTAGGGAATTGGAATGTTAGAGTAGATTTATCACGTAAGACTTGCTCACCCACCCCAGAAGGTCACAACTTGTAAGACTGTGAAAAATAAATTTTGAGAAGGGCCTTACACCCTTGAGGAACACTGTGGTCAGTCTTCTCTGTAGGTCAGGGATTACAAGGGGAACTGCTGACACTGAACTGGCATTCTTAAATGCAATGGATATAATTAGATCCTGGAGTGGCAAGAGCCAAGTGGTGGCACCTAATGACTAAAGACAAGGTGGGCATGGTTACCATAATGGACAGCAGAGTCAAAGCAATAATTAGAACAGTCTAATTCACAAATCTATGGCATTAGCTAATTGATCATGGTGTTCCTACAAGTGAAATAAATGGTCAATCTACTAATTTTTTTCTTGATCGAGGTCAATTGAACATATCTCTAATTTGAATCATCAAAACAGAGTAATGTTCTCTCAATAAATTTCCATATTTGAGCCTGTTTATAGGCTCACAATCTCTCAAAATAAAGGGGTAGCTGGGTGTTCTTAAGCAAGAATCCTACTAACCTGCCAAAAATTTATATTATTGGTCTTGTTTCTAGCCTTCCCCAAGGGATTCATGGCCTTACCAAGGTAAAATGAGGGAAAGGAAATAATCTGATTTTTTAGGGATTACTGGATCATGGCTTTAAAATGGTACTAATTTCCGGGGATCCCAAAGTGTCACTGTGTCCACCAGTCAGAGTAGGGACTTATGAATGTAGGATAATAAGTGGAGTTTTTGCTCAGGATTGCTCCACCATGGGTCAAGTATATTCCAAATCCATCCTGCCAAAGTAGTTATTTCTCCAGTATCGGAATGTCTGTATTTAGCAACTGATAGAATCTTCATATTGGTTCCCTAGAGTGAGTACTATTATGGTAGGAAAGGCTAAGTGTAAGCCACTAGACCTACTTCTACATAGTAAAATAGTAGCCCCAAAGCACTATTCCTGGAGAGATTGCATATAATTAGGACTTGAAGGATCAAGGGCTGGTGATGCCCACCACATCATCCTCAGTTTACTTAGTTGGCCTTGCACAAAACAGATGGATTTTAGAGAATAACCATGGATCATCGTAAATGTAACCAGGTGGTGACTCCAATGGCAGCTGCTCTTTCAGATTATATTGCTTGAACAAATTAACACACCCCCTCCCCCCGCCGGTACCTAACATGCAGCTATTGACTTAGCAAATAGTTTTTCTCTACTCATTTTAGTAAAGATGATCAGAGGCAGTTTGCTTTCAGTTGGCAAGGCCAGCAATACACCTTCACTGTTATACCTTGATATATAAGCTCAAAAGCTCTATAATTTAATCTGAAGGGAACCTGATCCACCTTTCCTTTCTATAAGATAACACACAGGTCCATTACATTGATGACATTATACTTATTGGATCAAGTGAGCAAAAAGTAGTGACTCCTGTGACATATTGGTAAGATATTTGCATTTTGGAGGGTAGGAACCAAGGAAATTCAGAGAACTACCTTAGTGAAATTTCTAGGGGTCCAGAAGTTTGGGGCATGTCAAGATATCCTTTCTTGGTAAAATTAGGATGAAGGATGAGTTGTTACAGGCTGCCCTCCTACAATTAAAAAAAAAAAAGAAGGACAATGCTTAGGGGTTTTCTTGGATGTTGGAGGCAACATAGTCCTCATTGGGGTGTGCCACTCACACCCTTTTACCGAGTGAAAAGAAGAAGAGAAGATTCTGCAACAAGTCAGCTGATATGCAAGCTGCTCTGTCTCTTAGATCATATGATTCAGCAGACCTCATGGTCCTTGAAGTAATATTGGCTGGCAGAAATGTTTGGAGCTTTTGGCAGGATTCTATAGTGAACCACAGCACAAATACTTAAGAATTTGGAGCAAAGGCCTGCCATCCTCTTTGGATAGTCGCTCTTCTTTTGAGGAAAAGCTTTAGGCTTGCTACTGGCTTACTAGCTGAGTATCTAACTGTAGGACCTTAGCTACCTATCAGGTCCCGGTGATATCTGACCCACCAAGCCGTACATTTGGTTATGTACAGCGATAATTCATCCAATGGAAGTGGTACATATGAGACTGAGTTTGAGCAGGATCTGAAGCCACAAAGAAGTCGCATAAGAAAGTGGCCCAAATGCCTCTGGTGCGATTCCAGCTACATTACTTTCTCTCACCCTGTCTATATCTGTGGCCTCATAGGAAGTTTCCTCAGTTGACTTCGGCCTGGTTTACAGATGATTCTGTGCAATACGTAGACATCACCCAGAAGTGAATAGCTGCAGTACCATAGCCCCTTCTTGGGACATCTATGAAGGACAGTGGTGAAGGGAAATCTTCCCAGTGAGCAAAACTTTAAGCGGTGTATCTGGTTGTTCATTTTTGTCTGAAAGGTGAAAGGGCCAGAAGTGTGACCATATACACATTCATGGGCTGTAGTGACTTGTTTGGATAGTCCAGAAGTTGGAAGGAATATGGTTGGAAAACTGATGACAGGGAGATCTAGGGCAGAGGTATGCGGGTAGACCTCTTCGAGTGGGTGAAAACCATGCAAACATTTATATCCTGTGTGAAGGGTCACCACAGCATGACCTAGTAGAGGAGGATTTTCATGATTAAGTAAATAGGAAGACCTGTTTTATGGATACCAGTCAGCCTCTATCTTCAGCCACCCCATTATTCCTTCAAATATTGCTTCTACTCCATATTCTCCTTTCAGGAACTATGTGAAGATGAATGTAAGACTTTCTAAATCTCTCTTTTTTGTCTACTAAACAGCTCTGTTTTTGCCATCTATTGGATATCTTCATTCTAAATTATGAATCATTTCTATTAACTTTACCGTCTAGTTCACTGATAATTCTCTTTTCTGTTTTGCATCATCTGCTACCACACTTACCCACTGAGTCTTACACTTCAGTTTGTTTTTCAGTTCTTAAAGTTCTCTTGGTTCTTTTCCAAATCTTCCACATCACTTCTTTTATTCTCCTATTTCATGCATATAGCTTCAAATTTCTCTTTTGTTTCTCTCATGCACAGCGAACATCCATTTTTTATAAGCCACCTGATAATGGCAGTATTTTCAGTCCTCTGCCTGTTATTTCTGTTGTTTATTGCTTATGGCAACTTATTTACTTTTATGGTTAGTTATCTTTAATTGCACACTGCACATTGTCCTTGAAAACAGTATTTATGGAAATTCCCTGAGGCTTAGCATATATATGTTTTCCTTTAGAAGTGATTTACATTTGTCCCTTTCAGGTGTTTAGGTGCACTGTGAGCTCAATACAACTTCAAATTTATTGCTTATGGTTCCTTTGAACACTTTGATGATAAAAAAAATAGATTGCAGATTCAGATACACCAGCCATGATTCCAATGCCTCACCTCAGGACAGTTTTCTTACCAGACTTTCTCCCTAATCTTCCATGTACATTTTTTGGAAGTCCTGGGATTTATGGCAGTGGAAGTAGGCTTGGGCCTCCTTACCCCAAAGGTGTAGCCCCTCGGAGCTCTACCTTGGAGCCCTACCTTAGCATCAAGGTACAGTCCTTTGGGGTGCTGACTTTAAGGTGGGCAGTCTCCAGTCCAGTTTTCTAGTTCATTTTGTCCTGAATGGATAAAAGGTTTCTTGGCCAAAGTAGCCCTTGAGTATCCTGCTTACATGGTTTTCTGGGTTCTTTTTTTCTCATATGCTTTGAGCTGATAATTCTGTACTATATGGTAAGCTTTCCAATATTAGGACACTATTTTATCCAGTATTTTTTGTTTGTTTTGTTTTTAGGGTGCTGTGTGTGTGTGTGTGTATAGTCTAGCTGCCATGACTAAACAATGGAAATCTAGAGTCTTCTTTTAAGCATGGTAGATTTGGGTTTAGGAAAAGATGAAATGTTTCATGTAGGTTTGCAATCATAGGCTTCTGAGCTATCATTCCACACTGTAAATTGACGATGCACTTATTTTCCCTTAAGATCACTTTTTTAGGGGGCATTTTAAAATTATAACTATAGTGAAAAGGAAGAGAGTCTGAAAAATCTAAGGTAGGACTATAATCAAAATAAGATCAATCCTTTTCAATATGTTCTAGTCTGGCATGGAATTCATAAATAGGTGCAAATGTGCAAATAGCTCTTTAGAACCAAAAGCCAGTGTTCAATAAATGTTGGCAAGGATGCAGAGAAAGGGGAACTCTTTTACACTGTTGGTAGAAATGCAAGCTGGTGCAGCCACTCTGGAAAATAGCAGGGAGGTTCCTCAAGAAGTTAAAAATAGAGCTACCCTACGACCCAGCAATTGCAATACTAGTAGTGGATCAAATGTAACGATCCAAGAGGCACATGCACCCCAATGCTTATAGCAGCAATGTCCACAATAGCCAAACTGGAAAGAGCCAAGATGTCCATCAACAGATGAATGGATAAAGAATATGTGGTCTATACACACAATGGAATATTACTCAGTTATCAGAAAGGATGACTATTTACCATTTACATCCATGTGGATGGAACTGGAGGGTATTACGCTGAGTGAAATAAGTCAATCAGAGAAAGACAATTATCATACGATTTTACTCGTATGTGGAATATAAGAAACAGTGCAGAGGATCGTAGGGGAACGGAGGGGAAACTGAATGGAAAGTCATCAAAGAGGGAGACAAACCATGAGAGACTCTTAATCATAGGAAACAAACTGAGGGTTGCTGGAGGGAAGGAGCATGGGGGGATGAGCTGACCGCGTGATGTGGTGAGTGTTGAGTGTTATATCAAACTGACGAATTATTGAACTCTGCATCTGAAGCTAGTGATGTGCTATATGCTGGCTAATTGAATTGAAATTTTAAAACAGCCACTGTTCACGCTAACACTGAATACATATGTTTGAAATCCAAGTGATGAGTGAGTTTTTCCCCTCTGATGGAAGTGTCATTGTCATGGTCTCAGAGTAGGAAAAGGATCCACCTTCAATGATGGTTGCATGGAAATCTGTATCATTCAATCCCTTTGCATAACTTAATTTAGAACATAGCCATTTCATAAGTGCTATTATATATAGTGCTTTATAACTATCAGAAAGAAGTTTTGGGTAATAATGGAACATATCTGACCCTGATAGTATTGTTCTTTTGTTTGTTTGTTTTTTTTTAATTTTATGATAGTCACAGAGAGAGAGAGAGAGAGAGAGAGGCAGAGACATAGGCAGAGGGAGAAGCAGGCTCCATGCACCGGGAGCCTGATGTGGGATTCGATCCTGGGTCTCCAGGATCGCGCCCTGGGCCAAAGGCAGGCGCCAAACCACTGCGCCACCCAGGGATCCCAGTATTGTTCTTAATTCATTTCTACATATAGAGAATTTGGCAAAGAACTTCAAAAGAGCTAGTAAAATAATTAAAGTAAAATGATTACAACTGGAGGAAAAAGGTTAAGGAAACTAGGAGTTATTTGAAGAAACAGGTGGCTGAGAGAAAGATAACATTAATTTGAGAAGAAACATTAACAGTGAATTGTTTCCTTTTCTAAGACAATAGTTCTCCAGTTTAACCTCATACTGGAATCACCAGGGAAGCTTTAAAAATATACTGATGCCTTGGTCCCATCCCCGGGACTTCCAAGTTAATTGGTCTCGGATATGATTTAGGCATTAGAAATTTTAAAACAGTCTCCATGTGATTCTATGGTGCAGGGCATTACTCACTATAAAATTACTTTAGGAAGCAAATTCCTGTAGTGCAATGACAATTTGTAATACTTCAGTTTAAGTACAGCTGTTTGGGCACTTCAGAAATAGCATGACCCAGAGAATATTAGCAGATCGGGTGCCTGCAACTAGCAGATTGGGTGCCTGCATTTTTACTATAAACAGAACAAAAGAAATGGCACTTCTACAGTAGTACAAGAAATTTTAATTGGGAAAAAGAAAACACTTCCTCAGAGTTTGATATGCAAAATTCTGGGATGGCTAACATAGGCATGCTGTGGCATCTTGTTATTTGTTCACGCTAATTCGAGACAGTTTTGCCTCAGGCTCGAAAGGCAGAGTTGAGCTTGAATTCCTACTCCTGACTAATCACTCATATGATCATGAAACAAATATGTATCAAACAGTATCAGGCAGGTGCGCACAAAGTACTAGAGATACAGCAGCGAGCAAAACAAGGTGTGCCAAGTGGGGTGACACACCTGTCTTATCAGGTTATTTCCAAGGATGACATTAGAAATAAACGCAAAGTGGTTAACAGAGTACCTGGTTGTTGTTGCTATTATTATATCACGTGAAGTATTTTCTCTAAGAGATAGGGAAGCATGAGATCGGAGTTAAAATCGGTGGGAATTTTTATTAATAATCTGCAACAATGATTATGAGTTTTGCTGCTCTATGTATTTCAAACAGACTTTAAAGAAACACAGAGGCTCACCTTTCCTATAACCAACCATAGCCTATGATACGTCCTGGGACACGGAGCAATCAAAATGTCTCAGAACCACTTTGCAAACCATCCATAGTATGTTCATCACAAGATGTAATGAATCGCTGCTCTCCTCAATCTCCTTTCATTTCCAGGAAAGAGGATGTTACTGATAAAAAGAAATAACATTGATTTGTGTGTATTGTACATTGCTAAAGCATTTGCACAGAAATATGGAGTTGAGCAACTGACTGAGGCACAATTTGACTACTTCATTAAAATGCAGAGAATCCACCTGGGTGGCTCAGGTGGCTCAGGTGGCTCAGCTGGGTAAAGCATCATGTCTGCTCAGGTCATGATCCCAGGGTCCTGGGATGGAGCCCCGCATTGGACTCCCTGCTCAGCGGGGAGTCTGCATCTCCCTCTGCCCCTGCCCCTCCCTTGGCTTGTGCTCTGCTCTCTTGCTCATTCTCTCTCAAATAAATAAATAAATAAAATCTTTTTAAAAAAACATAGAGAATTTTTCTTTAAAAGGATGACAGGCAAAATATCTCCGAAATATCTATGTTGCCCTTTCCGATGTGGACTGGATGAAACTTTGGAATAGAGAAATCTGTTATGAAAAGCCAACAGGTGTCTGTAGAGATTTCATTAGTCGCCTTTTCTGGGAACCTGGGAAATGTAAACCGTTTACAGATAATGAAACTTTATCACATAGTTGGGCATGTGAATTTTCATGTAAAATCTGTGCTAGAGTTACTAATAAAGTGAGAGCATTTGAATTTTTCTCAGGTTATTACAGCTCTTGACATACAGTAAATTCTTTTTTTTTAAAGATTTTATTTATTTATTCATGAGAGACACACAGAGAGAGGCAGAGTCACAGGCAGAGGGAGAAGCAGGCTCCATGCAGGGAGCCCGACATGGGACTTGATCCCAGGACCCCAGGGTCATGCCCTGAGCCCAAGGCAGATGCTCAACCGCTGAGCCACACAGGCGTCCTGGCGTACCATTAACTCTTGACACTGTTATTTTCTTTTCCTCACTCCCTTCACAGTCTTTACGTGCTTCTTCCATACAGTAGAAGATTTCAGAAGGGACGGGAGTAAATGAATAGCGCACTTCACTTTGAGTCAATCTCAAGGGCTCCTGTGCAGCAAGAAGGGCCAACAGATGTCATACCCACTCTCCTGTTTCCTTTCTCACAGGCTGGCTTGGGTTCAAGTTGATTGGTTCTTTAGTCAATCTAATTTGGCTGTTGAGTTGATGAAAATCCTCAGTATGAATCCTTTCGGCCCATGATCTACACTGCAGAGACATGACCTGAGTTTCTAACCCGTGCTGATCAAGACGCTAAGAATGATCTGCATTAGGAAATCATAACTTCTTTTTGAAACATTTAAATTTGAAAAATAACTGACCATGTATGGCTGTAATGGGATTATCCAAACATTGTTGAGATGGGGCCAAATTTAGGTAGTTTGGAAGCTGTGCAGCTCTTGATGGGCCCGTGCTCATTGGCATTGAGTTTTATTGCTTTGTTCTCCCAGAGGCCAATGACTTCTAAGTGTTCCTCTTTCATGAACTGTCATCCTCGCTCCCGTCTTTGGCACGTCAGCTTCTGTTTCCTTCCTGTTCCTCACTCTTGACCTCTTGACCCATTACTCAGTTATTCTTTTTCTGTTTGTATAAGCAAATGAGAATAGGACAAAAAGGGGAAAAAAGGATTTGAAAATTTTTAAATTAAAACATGTCAATTTTGTCCTTTTATTTCAGATTTCTTAAAAGTTAATGAGAAAATGAGGCATAATATATTTTGACTGTGTATTTACTCAAATAAGTATTTATTAGAAACCTACTTTGCATGTCATTATAATATCTGCTGAATTTAAACTCTGGGAATGGGGACGCCTGGGTGGCTCAGTGGGTAACTGCCTGCCTTCAGCCCAGGGCATGATCCTGGAGTCCTAGGATTGAATCCCGTATCGGGCTCCCTGCATGGAGCCTGCCTCTCTCTGCCTGTGTCTCTGCCTCTTTCTCTCTGTCTCTCAAGAATAAATTAATAAAAAACTTAAAAAAATAAACTCTGGGAATGTTTGGATTTTAACATGATGTCACTAAGAAATAGGATTTGGTAAGAAATACAAAATTGTGATAGTGGGCAACACGCACACAGAGTCTATGTTCTATTTTCTTTAAACAAAACATAAATAAATGAAATCATGTTGACTCTAAATGGCTATAAAAATCTGTACTTCTTCATGTCCTGTTGATACTGAAAGTAGAAAAAAAGACAAGAAAAAGTGAGTTGTTTTAGGCTTAGGCTTTCTTCATTTCCCATAGTAGTCACTTATGCCATCAAATCCAGCCAACAGCCCCTGACAGTAGCACAGCAGTGAGAGGGACTGGGGAAAAGGGGAAATAATGGGACTTGATCCAATTAAAACTGGTAGGAAAAATGTAGCTCTTCACATTAAATGACCAAATGGCTTCTTTACCCCATTTGACGTCCAGTTAAACCTTTGAGAACTATTCCCAGATGCGGTTGCAACAGCTAATGCTCAACGCTTCTTTAGTCATTAAGATGGATTTGCAGAGATTCCATTTTAAGAAACCTGGAGAGACAACTGATTTAAAGACTCAACAAATATTTTGGGAAAAAATATCTAGAGTAGCGTAGTAATGGCCTAACATACGTTAGGTTATATTGTGCCTATCGCTGCTCTCAGCCTAGTTGTGACTTTTAATAATATCTGTGAATGTGTAAATTCAGACAATGTTGTCTTAAATCTTCGGAGCAGTAACTGGTCTCCCACACAACCCTCAGATCTAGCGTGCTGATGGCAAAGCTTCCTCCCGCAGTTTGTCTCCTCTCCATCCTTTGGTCCACCTTCAAAGCACGTCGCTTCCTTCAGCGGTCAGTACAGATTTGTTCAAGAGGAGGCTTCTTCTCATTTTGTATGGACTACATTGGGCATCGTGTGGTTAGACAGTGGCCTCGAGGGACTTGGAATCGGGTCCGTTACCTTGGAATGAAATTAACAATTTATTTAGGCAAAACATCCTCCTTTAACCGCTGACGAAGGGAAGGCCGAGAGGAGAGGTGACTTACCCAAGGGCCCCGTACTCAGTGACCTCAGGGGAACGTCTCCTGACCGCCCGTCCAGTGATTTTCACTCCACCAGGGAGCCTGTTTTCCCTCAACTCTTCTGGTGACTCCACGTGTTACAGAATCGAAGACTCCGTATCTGTGAAATGGAGATTCCAGAATAGGCATTTTGCAGCATTGTTGTAAATAGGAAAGAGTTTTTAATGCCCCTTGTGTAGTTTAATGGCTTGTGTAGATTCATTTCATCCTCCTGCAAATGGTATCGACTCCTTCAACACAGCGGCAGCAGAGGGCCTGTGCCAGAATAGGTCAGAACTTCTCAGGTATTCAGACTGTGGACAGTTCTGGCTAGTGAATCAGATTGAGTCTATTTTATGCAACATGGTTGTGAATTATCATTTTGAAGGTCTATCCCCTAATAATAATTTTTTTAAAAGGTAGCCTGGGCATGAATAAAGCATATTTCTAAAGTGCATTACCTTGGGATTGGAAGCTTCTCGAATGTTACCCCTTGATGTCTGGCAGCATGAAGGGCATGACGTGTTGGAGCCCTGGGCCGTAGTCACAAGACCTGGGTTCGTCCCGGCTGCTGCGGTGCAGTCTTGGCCGCGTCCTTTAACTGCTCTAGTACTCTGCTGCTCTTCATGTGAAGTGCAGACGGGGCTGGATGACTTCTAAATTCCTTTCTAATTCTAAGACACAGAGGAATCTCAGCCAAAACAAATGTTTGGGGAGCAATATGACATTTTCCAGGAGAATAGATGGTCTAACACATTTTTTTGAATTGAAGTCACTAAAAAATCAAAGGAAAAGAACAGAAAAGTCTTAAATTAGTGTCAATGGGCCTCTCTTGCTGGAAACTTACAGTAGTTGTAGAATGAAAACACCCAGTAAACCCAGGTTGACTTAGTACATTCAGAGATACAAGAATAAAACCTATTAACGGCTTGACGAGTTTATCCGAACACTGTGAGCAATCAAAGAGAGGTCTTGGGGTGAACTCCGAGAACACTCACGACTGATTCTCACGTATCTGACTTTCTGTGAGTGAGGAGCTGAGTTCCAGCTGTGTGCCTGCTGAGTTGATTAAGGAAGCTGAATTTCCTCGACGTGGATATGTACACCTATTGCCGTGGTTTCTTTTCCCAGAATATCTGGGACAGCCTGATGCTGCCTGGAAGAGGACAGGAAAAGTCCTATCTGGCACTGGGCCCCCAGGGCCCCTCCCTACCTAGACACCTGGAGCCACTGACTGTGGGCGTCCCTCCAGGCAGGGAGGCAGGGAGGCAGGGAGGCAGGGAGGCAGGGAGGGAGGGAGGCAGGGAGGCAGGGAGGGAGGGCAGAAAGCCGAGTGACGGAGGCCGACCTCGGGGGTTGAACTCTGGCTCTGCTCCCTTGACGGCTGTGTGAACGAGGGCTAGTCATTTCACATGTCTGAGCCTGTTTCTTCACCTTCAGAATGACCTTGATAAATGGTAACCGTTACATTGCCCTGTCCCACCTTTTTGGCTTAGTCTTTGCTGGGATTTACATTCCAACTTGAGTTTTTAGTCTAGTTGATCCCTGGTTCTCGTGCCTCTGGACTTGGTCTATGGACACACAACCCTGCCTCATACCTAAACGATGTCCTCTATTCCTTTACTGGTGTTTTCTCCCCAGTTCCATCTCTTACTTCTTGACATCTAAGTGTACCTACATGTGTATTATGGCCAGGCAAGATAGAACAAACGTTCCAGTGAATAATAGGTTTTCTTTTTTTTTTAATAATAAATTTATTTTTTTATTGGTGTTCAATTTGCCAACATACAGAATAACACCCAGTGCTCATCCCGTCAAGTGCCCCCCTCAGTGCCCGTCACCCAGTCACCCCCACCCCCCGCCCTCCTCCCCTTCCACCACCCCTAGTTCGTTTCCCAGAGTTAGGAGTCTTTATGTTCTGTCTCCCTTTCTGATATTTCCACCCAGTTTTTCTCCCTTCCCTTCTATTCCCTTTCACTATTATTTATATTCCCCAAATGAATGAGAACATATAATGTTTGTCCTTCTCTGATTGACTTACTTCACTCAGCATCATACCCTCCAGGTCCCTCCACATCGAAGCACATGGTGGGTATTTGTCGTTTCTAATGGCTGAGGAATGTTCCATTGTATACATAGACCACAGCTTTTCTATCCATCATCTTTTGATGGACACTGGGGCTCCTTCCACAGTTTGGCTATTGTGGACAAATGATAGGTTTTCCAAGTAAAATATGATTAGTATAAAATCAAGTATTTGTTCACTGTTAGAATCCAAATGCTCAGATGAATTGATCCTTATTTTTTTTAAAGATTTATTTCTTTAAGAGAGAGAGAGAGACAGAGAGTGCACACATGCGCAAGCACAGGGAGGGACAGAGGAAGAAGGAGAGAGAACCTCAGGCACACTCCAGGCTGAGCGCAGAGTCCGACTTGGAGAGTGGATCGTGCTCATGATCCTGAGATCATGACCTGAGCCGAAATAAAGAGTCAGACTCTTAACCAACTGAGCCATCTAGGAGCCCCTGGGTCAACTGATTCTAAATATAACTAGATTTGCTAGTTATTAAGTCCTAGCCTTGCAACCACCTCCCTCTAAAAAGAAATCACACCTCCTAACAATTCATCTGTCATTCCAAGAAGCAAATAGTTGGTTGCTCTTATGAATCACTAAGTGTTCAGCTCGGCTGTTCTTCATCCTTCTGAATTGTTGTCTTGTGCCGTTTGTGGGGAGCCTCGGGGAAGTCACCCTGTAACTGAACATTGCTCACATGTGTCATGTTTTTCCTTCTTATGGGATCATAGAAAATTGATAAATTATGATTGGTATTCTTTTTTTTTTAAGCATTGATGATTCAGTGTTTCTTTTTAAGATTTTATTTATTTTATTTATTCATGAGAGACACAGGGAGAGAGAGAGAGAGAGAGAGAGAATGAGGCAGAGACACAGGCAGAGGGAGAAGCAGGCTCCATGCAGGGAGCCTGATGTGGGACTTGATCCCGGGTCTCCAGGATCACGCCGTGGGCTGAAAGCGTCGCTAAACTGCTGAGCCACCCGGGCTGCCCTATGATAGGTATTTTAAAATGGACTAAATCCACTGATTTTTTTATTTTTTTAAAGATGGCCTGTTTCCACCCATGTAAAGTGAGCTGACTCCTTGGTCAGTGGCCCTCTTGTTGAGGAAAGCCACATGCTCACTCTGAAAAGAATTTAAGGAGAAATGTCCACTTTTTTTATGCCAAATCAAACAAAACGGAATTACAGTTGGATTTCACTATGTACCCACAATTTCTGCCTGACAGAGAGTAATGGAAAGCAGGAGAGTACTTACATTTGCTGAGATTAGTTCATTCCGAACCTCCAGGCTGTAAGGTGAGGGCAGCCCCTTTCTCCCTAAGGGAGCAAAGTCGCCTCAGGTATCCTGGAAGAGTCACATACCCAGGGACTCCCATCTTAAGAACAGGGTTGGGAAGGGGAGTGGGGACTAGGGAAAGTGGTGAGACCCTTTAATCGGTTGGTATGTCACGTTGTCTTGAAACATCAGCCTCATTACCATAAGGATACCAGTATGGTCCAGCTCACAGATGGAGGGGGCCCGAAATGTTGTAGACTTGGAAAACTGCACGTTCGGCGATGTTATACAGAATCCCGGGGACACGTCGTCTGTAACCATTTCATTTTCAGATCTGTGTTCACGGCTACCCCTCAAGCAGTCTCCTCTAACAGAGCAGAAGCCCATATATAATAGGAAAGAAACACCCCATGTGGTAATGCGAGCCAATCAATGTTTATGACAACTTTCTACTGCCTTTTCCCCAACCTCCTACCTACTGAAAATCTTGCTCGCCGTGATGGTTAATCATTCGGAACCACCTTCTCACACGTGGCATTGAAAGATGCATGGCGACCCAAGACCTATTTAACATCTGTCTAAGACTTCACTCTGTGTTGAATTAAAGAAGCAATGTATTTCTGCCCAAATACTTTGTTATGGGTCCTGGGTAGTAACTGCTTGGCTTCCATTCTCCGCTGGACAACCTGCATTTCTTCGGTAACACTTTCCCTGGTGTGTTAGGCCACAGCTATGCTGAGCTTTACTGCTGGATCCGCAACCACAATCCACTCTCCTTCAATAGCATTTTCACCTGATGTACCACAACTAGAAAAGAAAAAGGCACAGGCCTCATGTTCCTGGACTCTCCTGAATTCCTTCTTCCCACTCCCTTTTGAGCCATTACCATGAGGTTGTACCATTACCCCTCCATTGAATCGGCTCTGGGAAGAGTGATCTTCAATTCCTTTTTACCATACAAAGGCTTTGACTTCTGAAATACATTTTTTTAGTTTATGAATAGTAAGCTTTCCATTTTCCTCTAAAAATGGTTTTCTATTCCTTACTCCTGACTGGTGGCTTAGCTAAATGTAGAGGTTTAGGTTGACAGAAATTATTTTAGTATTTTGAAGATATTATTTCTTCTGATTCCTAATGATGCTGGAAAGGAGTTTGCTATCAATCAGACTGTTGCTGTTTTCAAGGTAATTTTCCTTCTTTGGTTGCTTTTAATTCTTGATATCTGGTGTTCTGAGGTTTCATCATGCCACCATTGTGGATTTGCTTCTGTTTATCCTTTTGTGCTTATTGCATTTCTTCAAGCTGAAGACATGTCTTTTTCTTCTATCTGGAAAATCCTTGCTAGAGACTCAATGTTTGTGTTCCCCCACTCCAATCCGTATGTTGACATCTAATCCCCAGTGAGAGGGTATTTGGAGGTGAGCCCTCTAGGAGATGACTAGATCATTAATGTGCAAGCCTTCTGATGGGATTATCCCCTTATAAAGAAGACCTCAGAGAGTTCCCTTGCCCCTTCTTTCATGTGAGGACACAGAAAGAATTCTGCAGGCCAGAAAGGGCCCCTCACCCAACCATGCTGGCACCTGATCTTGGAATTCTGGGCTTCAGAATTCTGAGGAATGTTTCTATTGTTTAGAAGCCACCCAAACTGTGGTATTTTGTTACAGCAACCAAATGGACTAAGACAGACAAATGTCAGTATATATTTCCATGATCTTGGCCATTTTTTGTACTCTGTAACTTCTACTGCAACCAAGATATAGAACTTACCCCAGAGAGGTCCTTTATATTCATCTCCATCAATCCTCTCCATCCCTTGACCACAGGCAACCACTGATTTGCTTACTATCTCTAAAATAGGTTATGCTTCTTCTTTTGTAGTTTTATTTGACTTCCCATTAATATTAACATTTAATCACTATTTGGGGCAATGGACATGTTCCGAAATAAGATTGCAGTAATGGATGTACAAGTCTACACATTTACTAAAAATTATTGAGCTATGTCCTTACAATGGATTAATTTTCTGGTATGTGAATTATACCTTGATAAAGCTATTAACATTGGTATAAAAATTTTATGACTATAAATATTTCCTTTTAGAATTTTTTTTGGCTCTATTTTTAAGTCTTTCATATTCACCTCTTCTCTCATAATAGTTTCTTTTCCTTTCTGTTAACCTCTTAAGCATTTTTAGTATATTTGTTTGGTGAACTCTTCCTAATTACTTCATTTGTTCTGTTTCTTAATAGAGTTTAAATTCCAGGGGAGCCTGGGTGGCTCAGTCAGTTAAGGTCTGCCTTTGGTTCAGGTCATGATCTCAGGGTCTTGGGACTGAGCCCCTTATTGGGCTCCCTATACAGTAAAAGAGCCTGCTTCTCCCTCTGCCCCTCCCCCACGCTTATGCGAGCTCTCTATCTAATAAACAAATCTTTTTAAAAAAAGAATGATAATTCCATTCATTATCTGTAGACTCTCCATTCTTATTTTTTGCTTCTTTATAAGGTATGCAACTTTTTATTGTCAACTCTTCTTCAGAGGTTAACTGTGGGAATAAAAGTGGTATTGTGCCCTGGGTTTTAAAAGTGTCCTATTGAGATATTTTGATATTTCTGGATCATGGTTTTTTTATTGGTTCTCAACCTGCAGGTAGTATGTGTCCAGATGTCTCTAGACGACTATGTGTTTCTTTCATTGTTATATAGGAACAGCAAATTTCCTTATTGCTTTCTCATCCAGTTGTACACAATTTTTTAACTTCTTTTTTTTAAAGAAAAAAAACAAAAAACAAAAAACAGGACAGCCTTTGAGGCCTTACCGGCATGAGGCTCTGTCTCAAGACCTGCATGGGCATTGGAAACCAGGACTCCAATCCCAGAGTCAACATAGGTCTGAGCACTCAAATTCCCAATACAATATTACTTTCCACTTCCTATTAAGTATTTGAGTTCAGTCTTCTTTTTGGTATTTTTGGAATGTTTCCCCTTTCCTTCTTTTGAGCTCATCTTTTAATTAAAAAATATTTTGGGGGATCACCTGGATGGCATAATCAGTTAAATGCCTGAGTCTTGGTTTTATTTCAGGTTGTGGTGTCAGGGTCCTGAGATTCACCCCCTGGAGTCTGGCCCCATGCTCAGCGGGAGTCTGCTTGAGTTTCTATCTCCTTCTCCCTCTGCCCTTCCCTTCTACATGTGTGTTCTCTTTCTCTCTTTCCAAAATAAATAGATAAATCTTAAAAAGGTATTTTTGATTACCTTTATCCATAATTTCTATGTATTTTTAATGTGTTCAATGCTTAACTACATTAACTTCATTCACCATGATTCAAGAGTTACTTAGTCTTCAAATCATAGGGTCATTTTTCAGTTTTTGGTTCACTGATTCCTTGAAATGTTGCATGTGTCAACTTCTAACATGGTAGCTCCTTATACCTTGGTTTTTGTGACATCATTTGCTCTCATCTTTTCTATTACTCACAGAAAGCAGTAGAAACTGTTGGAAGAGCATGAACTTTGTCATCAGACACACTCAAATTCAAATACTGATTCTTCTACTTGTGTATTGTGTGATCTTCACATTCATAATTTAACTTTGTTTTTTCCACTGTATGCTTTTGTGACTTGAATCACCGTTGAAGTTTGAGAATCCATAACTAATAGTAACAGTATTCTTGGTGGCAGAGAACAGTAGTGATGGGTTACTTTTTCCTTGTCTTTTAAAAGTTTTCACCTTGCAAAAAAAAAAAAAATTCATCTTGCAACAAGTTAGTATTTTTTTTAAATTGAGATAATAGTTGACATAGAACATTATATTAGTTTCAGGTATACAACCACGATTGTATATATATGTATATTGAGAAATGATCACCATAGTGACTGGTCAACATCCTTCACCACACACATTTACAATCTTATTTCCTTTGTGACGAGAATTTTAAGATATATTCTCTTAGCAACTTAACACTGGGGTGCCTGGACCCCTTTGGGAAGATCTGGGGCTGCCTGGTGCTCTAATCAGGGGATTTGGAGGGGGCTCTCTTTAGGGAGATGACAGGACTGCCCCCCAGGTTAATGATTTAGCTTTAAGATTTTTATCTGTAAAAGGGAAAAAAAATACGTGTTCTTTAAAGTTATAATGAAGAATAAACTAAGTAATGTGTATAAAGGACACAGAGTACCTGACAAAGATTAAGTGCCTTAATATTAGTTGTAGCAGCAGATATTTATGATACTCTTGCTTTCAGCTTAAAAGTGATAATTCTTCATGTTCCTTACTTTTCCAGATTCTTCAAACTGGATCTGTTCATAGAGTTTTTGAGGAAGAAAAAAACAAAACAAAACAGAGATGAGTCCTATTATTTGCTGACAAACTTTATCTATTACATCACTGACCATTCCAGAGGAGAGTGTTATTGTTGTTGTTGTTGTTGTTGTTGTTGTTGTTTTTTAACTCGTGTAATTGCTTTTCTAAAGACAGGGATTGTGGACAGTTAATAATATCCAATTGAAAATCTCCTGGGTTACTTGAGGTGAGCTCAGTGGTGATATCCATAATAAATCCTTTCCTTCACTGGAGACACAGGTGAATAGATTTTTCTTCATTTTCCAATAAAAGCAGACTAAGTCAATGTACCATGCTAACATACAGGCTTTGCCTGAGAGGACTTATCTTCACTTTTGCTCAATGGTGTCTATCATCTAGGAAAGGAGCACATAGATGTTGTATTTACAGTATTTTTGTACCATTAATTACCATTCACAAGAAGGGAAAAGTCCCTAGCTGCTCTCTTCCTTTCTCATTCCATATTTCTTCCTCCTAGAATAATCCTTGACACTCCCATGATTCCCGACATCACTTACAAACTGTCTACTCTCAAAATTATAATTCTAGACTTCATCCCTCACCTCTCTCCTGAATTCTATATCTAGATGCTGTTAGAAGTTCCTGTTGCCTGAATAATCTCAACTATGATTATTTTCTTTTCTGGTTTCCTGCAAGAAAGGAAACTTACAAAGGTAATAACCAAAGTAGAAAGTACCATGTTGACAATAGTCCAGGAATTATCCTGTAACTTTGTGATAGTCTCTAGTGAAAGTAGCATGGAAGGATTTAACTTGAGAAATGTCTTAGGTTAAAGCAACATTTCTTGCTACCTTTACCTTGAAATAGTGTATACTTCACTTTCAACCTCCATGCAAGTATGGCTCCCTTGACTGCGCTGACAGAGATACCAATCCGAAGCACATCAACAAGTCAGAAAAAGAGAAAAATGAGTAGGTATTGGAGGTTCCAGTTTTCTTATTATATCTGCTACATGGATCCAGGAAGTAGAAGACAGTTTTCTGATTTTTAAAAATACACCTACTCCCGTCTTGATGTTTCACAGATAATTTTTAGTCAGCTCCTAGTGCTTAGTCTGTACAATCATCCTTCTTCTGGTATTAGTAGCCTCTTTCACTGCAGGGCTACCTCTCTGCCTCTCCTTGTGGTTCCAAGGATGCTAATTCCAGAATTGTCCTACTCTGATACACAACCCAGAACTGGGCAATCGTATTATCCATCCAATTGGCAACAGTGTTTGGTCAGAGCATGAGCATATTAACCAAGCCAGTCAGTCTTTTTCTTCAGTTTCACTTTGGGAGGGGAAAAAAAAATCTCTTTATCCTTGGATCACAAGCTGTAAAGATAGACTCCAAAGCTAGATCATCTGTATAGCTGCAATGTGGCAACATCTAAAAGGAATAGGCCTACAATTAGAGAGCCATAGTGAAATGCAAAGCAATGGACATTGATGATGCATTTGGATTCTTCAGTTACCCTTTTTCTTTTCATATAAGCCAGGGTTTCTGTTTGAAGTGGTTTGAGTTGGATTTCTGTAACTTGCAAGTAAAAATTGTAAAACACATCTTAGCATATCTAAAGTAGAACTCAGCATTGCATTAGTCCCAATTATCTCCTCTCTCCAGTCTGTGCTGGTTGCTGAAATCTCCAGCTCCCTGATCTTCTAAGTCCGAAACAAAGAAGTTATTGTAATCCTGTTACTGCTGCTGCTGCTTTTCCGTGTGAATGGTGGTGCTCCAGACTCATTAGTCCCATCCTTCTCTGATGGTGACAGTCGTGAATTCCTTACACAATTAGCGTTCAAGTGGATGGCTTTGAATCCAGCTTACAGGATGACCAGAACTGTCTGAGAAATCAGTTAAGCGCCTAAGCACTCAGAAATATCTGAAAAGGAAAACCTCGAGAGTCAGCCATGTGATATGCAAGGGCCCAGTGTGAAACGAAAAGACATGCTCCTCATTCAAAAGACAGGAAAAAGAAATGTCATAAAAGATATTAAAATATAAAGCTTTTCCCTTTCTTCCTAGGTCTCTCTTCACCTGTCATAGTGTATTATTTGCTATTTAATGTTGAGTCATTGGGATAGAGATACTCATTGGGTTTAGAGGCTCACAGGTGCCCCTTGATTTGTCTAGTGCACAGTCCACTAGCAGCAGGGCTTCCTCCCTTCCTCCCTCAACCATCGCTGCACAGCACCATGTCAGAGAAATAAATCTCCCCTTCCCATGACCTGCCACACCAATTCATAGTGGGCTGGAGATGGCCAAAGACAAAAACCTCAATATCTGGATGAGCCCGTTCTCAGGTAGAGTAAGAAGCTCAGAAGCCCATCTTTGCATAGTGACAGTTGACTGTATGGATGTACTGCTGGCCCATGGCAGGGACAGCCATTGCCATGTCTGCCCTGAGATGTTGTCTCAGGTACTTGTCTCATCTGGCACCACACTTAGGCCTGCAGAAGAGGCTGAGTGTAGCAGTGCTTACTGGGCAGAGAAAAGAGTGGGTGAAGTGGGGAGGCAGGGTGCAGTGGGGCAGGGATGGCCTGTGGAGCCCCTCCCCAGGGAAGGCAAGTGGTGGGAATCAAGGCTGCACATAAGCAGGACCGCCCATGAGCCATGGCTCCCAGCCCCCTACACATGCTCCATGGTTCTATTGACTTCACTTATAGCATGGAAATCCAAATATAAAATTATTCGAAATTTTAAGATGGTGACCAAAGAGCAATAAACCCCAAGCACGGGGCCCTTCTGAGGTCACACAGGACCCGACCTGCATGAAGCCCACTCTATGAACAAATGGCCTTTTTGTTAATTTGGCCAAAGACAGCTCAACAGAATTATAATTTAGAAGCAGGAGACTGAGCTGTAGGTCCTCCCAGTCATGCTCTCTTGCCTCATTCTTCTAACCCTACCTGTGGCCAGAAAGCACCAAGCACTCCCTGAAACACAGTTTGAAAATTAAAAACAAAACAAAAGCAAACAAAAAATAAAATTTTTATTCTTATTCAACAGTCTAGGAAAATTCTGGCACTTCAACTTTAATTTGCTTTCGTTTTCTATTAAAAACTCAGATGACAGCCTGTATTTAATAACAAATAATAATTTTAAATATTTTTTAAAAAACAAAGTGCACTTGACCCTGTATTTAATTATTAAATCAAAAGTAAAACAATGTTTGTGTAATTATTTTAAAATCAGGAATTTAACAAATATTCACTTCCTTTACTACACACCCACTTCCTATTCTTGTGTTACTTTTTCCTGAGATTATGATTGTAGACCATGATTATGAATTTTCAACATCAAGGTTTAACTACAGGAATCTTTCTGAGTTTTCACTTTAATTTTGAGAACTTTCAGAAGACACATTAAAACATGTTTGCATATTTGTAGCTAAGTTCATTGTCAAGTACTTCCCCATTTTAGAGATCTTGATGATTAAACTTCCAAGTGGGTGGAGTACATTTCTGAGGTTTTGTTTCATTTCTCTCATTCATGGGAGGAAAATGGGTGTTATATTTTTTTGGAGTTTTTGCATGTTTTGGATGTTTTTTGTTACTATCTGACATGAATGATGTTTAGATTTGATTTGGGATTCTGTGTTCTCCATTTTTAAACCTCAGATCACTATAAACATTCTATTCTTTACTGGAATTTAAGAGAGCATTATACTCTTATACTTGTAATTAAAACTATTTTATTAATTTTTTTGTGTAACAAACAGATTCTGGCCTTTCCTGCCTAGAAAAGTATTCTTCTATTATATCTTGGATTATAATTTCTCTATTACTTGTTTTATTTCCTTTTTTTCTTTTTAGAATATCTTTGTATCAGGATATTGGATCTCTCCTCTCTGTTCCTCATATGTTGTCACATTTATCATTTTTATGATTTCTCCTTCTTTCCTGGGGGACATTTTGAAGTTTTTTGTTTGGTTTGTTTAGCCTCACTTTTGTTCTACATGACTCCAGTGAAAATTTTAATCCTGCTATTACAATTTTTAAAATTTCTTCGAAGTGTTCTTGATCTCATCTGCTCTTATCTTACTTTCTGCTGTTTTTTTTTTTTTTTTTTTTCATTCTGCTATGAAGTGAGCTATATTTAGGCCTTGGGTTTGCAGATACATTGCTGGTAAGGATTGTCCATGGTCATCCTTACTGTCACTTGTGTATTGGTAAAAACCATCCTCTCAGCTGTGTACAGCTTTAGCTCAATTTATGATACCTCAGAAATATTCATCTGGCACTGAAATGGAAAATTCTGTTTTTACTTCTCCATTTCTTTACTCTAAGGGAGATAGCATAGATCCTAAAACAGCCCTCCATTATTCAATCTGGTGCAGTCCATGAAAGATTGGTCTCCCCTGCAAACACCACTCCCAGCATCCTTCTTGTCTCTGCTACTATTTATGTGGCTTTACCTAAAAGGTCATCTTCCTGGGATACAAGGGCCACATTCCATTGCTGTCTGCCCCTGGCCTTGTTGAACAGACAGAATTATCCTGGATAAGAGCAATTGAGAAGGGAGGTGCAAGATCTCAGCTGTCTCAAAAGACAGTAGAGGGGGGTTACTCAGTTTTCTTTATTTCTTTCCTTTTTTTAAAGATTGATTTATCTACTTGAGAAAGAGAGTGTGTGCAAGCAGGGGGGGAGGGGCAGAAGGAAAAGGAGAGCAGCAGGTTCCCCACTATGGCGAACTCCAAGCAGAGCTCCATCTCACCACCCTGAGATCACAACTGGAGCAGAAATCAAGACTCCAACACTTAGCCAACTGAGCCACCCAGGTGTCCCTCAGTTTTCTGATTAATGTGATATTTATTGCTATAAAAACAAGCAGTAAAAATGAGTCAAAGTCTCTTTCTCCTCTTTTCATTTTCAGTTGTGTCATTCTGGTTCAGAGAGTAGATTGCAGGCAGGCCACTAATGATGTTGCTCCATTCAACTGCTGCAACATCAAAGTCCATGGAACTATCAGTGTCTGGCGTGTACATTTGATTCCTGTCTTTATGTTTTAAGTTATTGCTAATTATTGCCATTCCTTATGATTTTTCCTCTAATTGATTTACAAGTTGGGAAATTGTGATCTCAACCCAGAAATCAGAGTCTTCTAAATGCAGGTAAAATCAACAGGCTGAGGAATGTCATAGTCATTTTATTATTTACAAGGCAACAGTTAACACATCCAATTTGAGTGGAAAGAATGCCAGCGTCAGAAAACTTAAGAGTCAAGTTTTTAACCCTGTTTATTAATTATGTGACCTTAAACAAGTTGCTTAGCCTTCATGGATCTCTTTATTTTTTCATAAAGTGGCAATAATCATGTTTGTTCTAAGGATCTCATATGGGTATTGTGAGGACCAAATGATTTAATACTTGTAAAAGACCTTTGTAGTCATTAACACTCTAGATCCAATTATTACTATCACTCCCATGACCTTGGCTTCATCATTGGCAAGTTGAAACAGCTGAGCTAACTGAGCTAACAGGTCACAGAAGTGATTCATTAATATTTATTTCTAATTTTTGGCTGTTAGTGAATATAGATTTTGAACATAAAAAGTAAATGGTAATTGTGAGTACTGTAGACTCTGTCATTAAAATAAAAAGGAAAAATAGACATCTTTTATTTTTGTCAACTTGTTAAATTCATATGAATTTTACCTACTGCCTCCTAGGTTCTATAAATAGAGGGTTTCTTTCATAATTTTTTCCTTTTTACCCATAAGAATATGTGAATTTTCAGAGTCTGTACTACCCCTCTTAGGTGCATAAAGAATACATCAAATGAGACCAAAGAGTCACAGATAAACTTTTGCTCTTATTAAATTTGATTAGAACAAAAGGGTAGACAATTAAAATTGGAAAGTGTTTTGTAGAAAAGAAAGCAATGAAAAATTGGTCTTTAATTGTCTTTAAGACTAATTGGAGGCAGAGACTTCTAAATAGGGTTATAATTTATAGGCTAATAAATGCCACAAACATCTTGTTATTAACATGAAAATTAGCAAACATATAAGGAGAGACCAGTTTGGAATATGGCAGTTCTAAGCACATGGAAATAAAACACAAATAAATTATATATTTTATTATATTTTATTTGTAATTGGAGTATAATGTACTCCTCTAAGAAGAGACAATAATAAAATCTTCCAGGCTTTAAACCTAGTTACAAGTGAATGAGATAGTCTGCTTCATGGCATAGCAAACACTTTTTTAAGAGCAGGATTCTTTGCTGAAATATGACAAAAGTTTCTCTCTCTTTTTTTCTCTTCCTCTCTAAGTAATTGAAAGAAGTCTGTAAACTTGTATTCATTTTGCATGTAATGTGACTTTTCCCTTCATTTTGCAGATAGGAAAACCGAGATAAAGAGAAATGGAAGAATTTCAATGTCCTTATCATTTTACACTTTGTGTGTCTTTTTCCTATGTATTTTTTTAAATAAATTAATTAATTCCTTGAGTTAAAAGCTGTCTTATCCATAATAGGTCACCACAGCCTTGAATGCAGTTACTCATTGTATACTTGCCCCAGAGCTGTAGCCCTGAAATGCATGTTGCAAGGAAGGAAATGGCTAACAGCAGGTCCATGATCTTCCCTGTAGCCTCTGGGATTCCTTAAAACATTAACCTATGAAATTCATAGAAGGATATTGAAAATTCTGGAGGTTTTACAACACCACCCTTATGTGCAAGGATTTGCTAGAAGGACTCCTAGAAGTCAGAAAGGCTGTTATGCTCACAGCCACAGTTTATTATAGCAAAATTAGCAAAAGAAAGAGGCACATAAGGGCAGGTTCCAGGAGAGTTCCAAGCATGAGCTTCCAGTTGTTCTCTCCCAGTAGAGTCTTGTGAACAATACTTACTTCTCCCAGCAATGATGTATGACAATCACACAGAATATTGTCAACCAGGGAAGCTCCCCCAAGCCTTGGAGGTTTCTTTCTCCAGCTTTATTGAGGTAAAATTGGCAAATAAAATTGTAAGATATTTAAAGTGTTCATTGTGATTGATATATGTATACATTATGAAAGGATTTTTCCCATCTTATTAACACATCTGTTATATCACATATTTGTGGTGTGTGTGTGTGTGTGTGAAGATTTTTCATTTTTTTTTACTTGGAAATGCATCAAATAGCAAATAGGCAGGAAAGACCTTGTTCTCCAAATACTGGGGATATGAATCCTGATTGCTGCTTCTGATCACAAAGATGGAAAGAGATGAGAGGTCTGGGTTGCTGCACTTCCTCCTATTGCTGCAAGCTCCTCCCTCTCTGACTGAAATGACCTCCAGGAAATTTAAAGAACCAGTGTCCTTTTCTTTCCTCTTCATTTTCCTCTTTTCCTCCTTTGGAGCAATATGTTAAAGATTAGAACATTCGAAAACAACTGCAAGGGAAAATAAGGAAATGACTGCAGCCCAGGAAAATTTCAGAAAAGACCTAAGAGGTCTTAAATTTATACCAGGCTGATCCTCAGCATGGAGTAGTCTACAACAATCAAAAACAAACAAAAATAACAGCATATAGCAAATACTGGGGAAGGAGAAAGGGGAGAATCTGATTTCCATGTTACCACATTGTGAGATTCAATTGCCTAATTTTCAACCAGTCACAGAGCATATGAAAAAACAAAAAAGTATGGCTCATTCAAAGAAAAGACTATATATCAACAGAAACTGTCCCTGAAAAAGACCTGATCACAGATCTACTAGGAAAAACTCTAAAACAACTGTTTTAAAATTACTCAGAGAACTGAAGGAAGTTGTGAAGAAATTCAAGAAAATTATGGATGAACAAAATGAAAATATCAATAAGAGAAAAAATTCTAAAAAACTAAAAATAATTCTGGAGCTGAAATGTACAATAACTGAAATGAAAAATTCATTAGGCTACAAATGCATATTTGAGCCAGCAGAAATACAAATCAGTGAACTTGAAAATAGAAAAATGGAAGTGATCAAGTCTGAGAAAAAGAAAAAAAATGAAAACAACGGTTTTAAAATTACTCAGAGAACTGAAGGAAGTTGTGAAAAAATTCAAGAAAATTATGGATGAACAAAATGAAAATATCAATAAGAGAAAAAAATTCTAAAAAACTAAAAAGAATTCTGGAGCTGAAATGTACAATAACTGAAATGAAAAATTCATTAGGCTACAAATGCATATTTGAGCCAGCAGAAATACAAATCAGTGAACTTGAAGATAGAAAAATGGAAGTGATCAAGTCTGAGAAAAAGAAAAAAAATGAAGAAAAGTAAGGGACCTGTGAGATACTATCAAGTAGATCAATATAGGTATTCTGAGAATTACAGAAGGAGAAGAGATAGAGAAAGGGAAATAAAAAAATATATGAAGAAATAATGGCTGGAAACTACCCAAGGAGATGAATATACACACCCAACAGGCTCAGACAACTCCAAGTAAGATAAAGAGACCCATGCCAAGAGATTTAATACTTAAACTTTTGAAACATAAACACAAAGAGAAAATCTTGAAAGCAGCAAGAAAGAGATGACTAATCACACACAAAGGATCCTCAAGAAATTTATCAGTAGATTTCTCATCAAAAACTTTGCATACCAGAAGTCAGTGGACTGATGTATTCAAAGTAATAAAAATAAAAATGTCGAAATCAAGAATTCCATATCCAGCAAAATTGTCCTTCAAAAGTGAGGGAGAATTTAAAATATTCCCACATAAACAAAAGCAGAGGGAACTTGTTGCCATTAAATCTGCCCTGAAAGAAATGCAATAGAGCATTCTGCAGAGTGAAATGAAGACACTAAACAGTAACTTGAAGCCATATGAAAAAATGAAGGTTTCAGTACAAATAAACATATGAGAAATTATAAAAGCTAATGTTATTGCAATAATGGTGTGTAACTCCACTTTTTGTTTCCTACTTGATTAAAGAGACTAATTTAAAAGTATATATATGAAATCTAGTGTAACTTTGGTTTATAACTACAGATTTTGTTTTCTACACGACTTAAGAGACTAATGCATTTAAAAAATTGTTAATTTATGTTTTGAGACACACAGTGTATAAATATGTAATTTTGTGATTTCAAACAACCAGAAAGGGTGGGGATAAAACTGTGATAGATGAGAGCTTTTTCAATATTAATGAAGTTAAACTGATATAAATTCAAATTAGAGTGTTACAACTTTAGGATGTTAAATGTAATCCCCATGGTAACCACAAAGAAAATAGCTATAGAATATACACAATAGAAAATAAGAAAGGAGTTTAAACATTTCAACATAAAAAATTAAACACAACAGAAAACCATAATTCAGGAAATAAGGGACAAAAAAGTCTATAAAGTAAATCGAAAACAAATAACAAATGACAGAAGTAAATGCTTTATTATTAATTACCTTAAATGGGTTAAACTCTTCATTCAAAAGACAGAGATTGTGAGATGGATAAAAACACATAATCTAACTATATGATATTTACAAGAGCTCACTTTAGATCCAAAGACACAGATGGGTTGAAAGTTAAAAGATGGAAAAAGATATCCCTTGCAAATAGTAATCCAAAGAGAGTAGGAGTGGCTATACTAATATCAGACAAAATAGACTTTAAATCAAAAAAAGGTTATAAGAGACAAAGAAGGATGTAATATATTAATAAAATGTTCAATGTAACAAGAAGATATAACAATTATAAACATTTACAAACCTAATGACAGGTATTCAAAACACATAAAGCCAAAACTGACAGAATTGAAGGGAGAAAAGGACAGTTCTACAATAATGTTTGGATATTTCGATATCTCATTCTCAATAATGTATAGAACCAGTGAAGATAAATAAGGAAAATTGACTTATACAACACAATAAAACAACTAGAGCTAACACACAACAATAGCAGCACACACATTCTTCCCAAGTGCACATGGAACATTTTCCAGGATAGACCATATGTTAGGCTACAAAGGAAGTCTCAATAGATTTAAAAAGATAGATATCATGCAAAATATCTTCTCTGACCACAACAGGATAAAAATTAGAAATCAGTCATAATTAAAGTGAGAAAATCCAGAAATTTGTGGAAATAAAACAATAGATTCTTGAAATAACCAATGTGTAAGAGGAAGAAGCTACAAGAGAAACTAGAAAATAGTTAAAGACAAATATGAAAACACAGTGTACCAAAACTTATAGGACACAGTGAAAATGGTGCTAAAAACTTGTAGCTATAATACGTTAAAAAACAAAGATTTCAAATCAACAACCTCACTTTACTAAGGAACTAGAAGAACAAAAACAAACTAAACAAACTAAACAAACCCAAAGTTATTACAAGAAAGGAAGTAATAGAGACACCTGGTGGCTCAGTGGTTGAGCATTTGCCTTGGCTCGGGCATGATCCTGGGGAACTGGGATCGAGTCCCACATCAGGCTCCCTACAGGGAGCCTGCTTCTCCCTCTGCCTGTGTCTCTGCCTCTCTCTCTCTCTGTCTGTCATTAATAAATAAATAAAATCTTTAAAAAATAAATAAAAAAATAAAATCCCCATGATGCTTTTGCAGAAATAGAAAAAGTTATCCTAAAATTCATACAGAATCTCAAGAGACTGAATAGCCAAAGCAATCTTGAAGAACAACAAAACTGGAAAACTCACACCTGATTTCAAAAGTCACCATAAAGCTACAGTAATCAAAACAGTGTGGTATTGGGGCATCTGGGTAGCTCAGGGTTGAGTGTCTGCCTTTGGCTCCTGGCATGACTCCAGGGTCCCTGGATCAAGTCCCACATTGGGCTCCGCAAAGGGAGCCTGCTTCTCCCTCTGCCTCCCTCTGAGTGTCTCTCAGGAATAAATAAATAAAATCTTTAAAAAAAAGTGTACTGGCATAAAGATAAGCATATAGACCAATGGAATGGATTGAAGAGCCCAGAAATCAGCACTCACATATACAATTAAATAATTTTTGATAAAGGTGCCAAGACCATTTAATGGGGAAAGAATAGTTTCTTCACCAAGCGGTGCTGGGAAAACTGGATATCCATATGTGAAAGAATGAAGTTGGGGCCTTGACTAACACCACATACAAAAATGAACCCTAAATGGATCAAAGCCCTAGGAGTAAGAGATAAAAACTGTAAAACTCTTAGAAGAAAACAAAGGGTGAAGTCTTCATGACACTGCATTTGTCAGTGATTTCTTCCACGTGACACCAAAGGCATAGGTAACAAAAGAAAAAATAGGCAAACTGGACTTCACAAAGTCAAAAAAAAAAAATGTGCATCGAAGGCAATACCAACATACCAACTGAGTAAAAAGGCAATTCACAAGATAGAAGGAAACATTTGCAATTATATGTCTGATAATGGATTCGTATCTAGAATATATAGAGAACGCCTAAAACTCAACAACAGCAAGAAAAACAACTCAATTAAAAAAATTAGTGAAAGACTTGAATAGATATTTCTCCAAAGGGGACAATATGCCATTGAGCACATGAAAAGATGCTCAACATCATTAATCATTAAGGAAATACAAACCAAAACTACAATGAGAATCATCTCACACCCGTTAGGACAGCTACTATCAAAACAACAGCAACCACCACCAACAAAAACAAAACAGAAAATAACAGGTATTGCTAAGGATCTGGAAAAATCTTGTGCACTGTTGGAGGGAATGTGAGATGATGCAGCCATTACATATGGTAGCTCCTCAAAAATGTAAAAAATAGAATTGCCATGTGACCCAGCAACTTCACTTCTGGATATATATCCAAAAGAATTGAGACCAGGGTCTCAAAGAAATATTTCTACACCCCCGTGTTCATGGTAGAATTATTCATAATAGCTGAAATATGGAAGCAACCTAAATGTCCATCAACGGATGAACAAATAAGCAAAATGTATAGAGATACAATAGAATGTTATTCAGTCTTAAAGAGGAAGAAAATGCACTACAGCATGGGTAGGCCTTGAAGATAGAATGCTAAATGAAATAAGCCCAAAAAATGACCAGTACTGTGTGACCCCCACTTATATGAGATACTTAGTGTAGTCAAAATCATAGAGACATATTATATATATAAAATACAGTGACAGGGAATAAAGGGGAAAGGAGAAAAATGGAGTGGGGAATATCAGAAAGGGAGACAGAACATGAGAGACCCCTAACTCTGGGAAACGAACCAGGGGTGGTGGAAGGGGAGGTGGGCGGGGAGTGAGGGTGACTGGGTGACGGGCACTGAGGGGGGCACTTGACGGGATGAGCACTGGGTGTTATTCTGTATGTTGGCAAATTGAACACCAATAAAAAATTAAAACAAGAACAAAAACAACAAAATCGTAGAGACAGACAGTAAAATGGTGATTGCCGTGGCCTAGGGAAGGGGGGATAGGGAGTTATTGTTTAATGGATATAGTTTCAGTTTTACAAGATGAGAAAGATTATGGAGGTGGATGACAGTGATGGTTGTACAAGATTATGAATGTATTTTAATGCCACCGAAAACTCTACACTTAAAAATGGTCAATTTCATGTTATGTGTATTTTACCATAATAAGAAAATAGAAATAAAAAAAAAAAACACTGTGACAATTCAAAAGTGAGACCTAAGAAGAAAGGGGGTGAAAAAAACCCCTATATTTTAATATCTATAATGACATTTCATGCCTGCTTTTTATCAGGTGGCCCTGATTTAAAAAAATAAATTATGTAGCCAACCCTGCAGTGAATATTAAAAAATATTCTATGACCGGCCTAAAATACAGTTGAATTAGCTGATAGAGTTCTTCAAGAACAGGGAGGTAGGAAGCGTATTACAGAGATACAATGAAGCTGGACTTTCCAGATTCTTAAACCTGAGGCAGACAACTATGGTGGGGCCTGGATGGTCTTTCCAACGAAAAACATGTCTTGAGCGCTATTCATTGCACCAATGAAAGCTATTTCAAGTTAACGCCGATCACATATTTCAGGCTAATTAAAAAACCCTCTGATGAGGATTTTGAGAACAATATGTTGAAAGCAACAACATCTGGAGTGTGGATTTCTGATGAGGGCGATTTAAAAGTTAGCAGCCCGCCCTAGAGTATAGATTAAAATCCACTTTTCTGCCCGTGCATTGAGCCACTGACATTTCTCTGACAGCGCAGTGCTCAGGCCCGTCCCTCTTGGGAGCTCTGGAACCCAGTCCCTTCCAGGCAGACGGGGACTGATTCTCTCCCATTAGCTTTCAAACAGAATGCAATCTATCCCATGTTTAAAATCAGAACTCACGTCCCTGCTTTTGACTCTCCCCGCCACCTAGGCGCTGCCTTGACTTGCTGTCACTCTTATCACCACCAAGCCATTGAACCTCGCAGTAGTGCCTTAATTTCCTTTCTTATAAAACGAGCACATTTACTTGCAGAGAACTTTACTTTCATCCTCTCCTTTTCAGTTTTGAATATTACTTCCCCCGGGAAAGCCCTCCCTGACCTAGCTGTCCTTCGTTTCCCTTGTAGTGCTGTGTCTCCCCTTCCACATCACTTCTCATACTCCCTTATTCCTTTACTTGTTGATGTGCCTTCCACAGTGCAAGCTTTGAGACCAGAAAAGGGACATGAGTTACTCACAACTGTCTCTCTAGTGCCTGACACAGAATGGAGGCCTAATAGTATGGATTGAATGCATTTGATGCATTTTGTATTCATTTAGAAGCATCTATAGGGTTTGCAGCCGAATTTGCTGCTGTATAAAGAAACGTGTCTCACTCAAGCTTCCTTATTCAAGTGATTCTCTTTTTTAAAGATGCAGTTCACCTCTCTGAATGTTAAGTGCCTGTCAGGTTTAGAGGTGCCCTCTGGCTAACTTGGGAAAGGACATTTGCAATATTACATCTATATATCTTCTTCCCATCCATATCCCACCACCCCTACCTCCTCCCAAAGAAATGCACCACGTCCATGATTGATAGCTACGACAAGAGACTCTCTGAAGGCTTGGTCATAGTAGCCAGGGTGTCACTCAACCAGGACCGATGACAACAAGATTGGATATCACTGTTTATTGAGTTTAATTGTCCCTGCAAAACCTTCAGACATTCCCTAGGGAAAGACACAATCATAAGAGTTTAAACTTCCTCCAAGAACACTTTACTTTTTAAAAAATAAGAATCACTCGTGTCATCAGAATTGCCACATGCACACATACACACAGCCCGCTTAGTAATCATCTTTTAAGATCCTTTTTACCCCTGTGTTTTCATTTTATAGATGATGAAACAGGCTTAGCAAGAAGAATTAACTCAAGGTCTGGAAGCTGGTGGGGAGGACCAGTTTGCAGACGTCAAGACCTGGGCTCGTGCACCTGCCACAATGCGTCCCCGGAGGAGTAAAATGCCTCCCTCTTAGACACATACGAAACTCAACTGAGACTGGAGAAGGGCAATCATCTCAGTAATATGAATTTCCTCTGGGATTTTCTAGTACTAGCACTGGCCCTTTGAAATGTAGAACCACCTATAAAAGGAAACAGGACTTGAAATGCAAACTCAGTGCGACTCTCATTCTTAGACATAGACGCTATGATTAACTTTCATAGGAATAACTGAAATATGATGTCGAACTTTATTGTTTTGGAGTGCTAAGAAGAATTTGTATTTTGGAGTTTACCAAACAGTGTTTAATGTTCTTGGTGGTCAAAGGCCAAGGGTGATCTTTCCTTGGTTTCCTGCATGTCTGAGATGGTGCCTGGCGCCTCACAGGAGCTTAGTGCATGTTAGCAGATGAAGGTGCCTGCTGGCCCACTCGAACTTTTGTAAGTTCACTCTGGCACACTCATCCTTTTTTAAAAAAATATTTTATTTATTTATTTATGAGAGACACACACACACAGAGAGAGAGAGAGAGAGAGAGAGAGGCAGAGACACAGGCAGAGGGAGAAGCAGGCTCCATGCAAGGAGCCTGACATGGGGCCGGATCCTGGGTCCCCAAGATCACGCCCTGAGCTGAAGGTGATGCTAAACCACTGAGCCACCTGGGCTGCCCTGGCACACCCATCCTAATGACAGGCGGTGTGCATAGCTGTGCAGTGTGGACTCTGAAATCAAGCTGCCAGCTTGAAAATCCAGGCCTGACATACATGTCTGTAAACTGGCTACAATTCCAATATCTCCATTATAGGGTTACATCACTTTGAAGAGTAAATAACTCCTATGCACTTGGTGCCTGACATTAATAAGTTCTGTATGGGTTTGTAGTTATAAAAATGGGTCCTAAGGTCATTACTGTGGATGTCAGGATTTAACAGATGTTACATGGAAAAGACTAAAAGATCGTATAAGATGCATTGTATATACAGATGCATGAATATGGGTTTTATTACCATAAAGGATTTTTATGAGATTGGTTTGTAGTCATCTGTCCTTTGAAAAATTCCTTCCTGCCTGCCTTTACAAAAGGAAAGTGGACACTAGGGGTTTATAGTTATGTTCTCTTAATCTAGTGTGATCCTTAGTTGATTAAGCCAAAATAAGTATTAGTGAAGCAGTATTGTATAAAGGAGCTGGGCTCCTGATCTGTATAGGTTGTCAAGTACAACGTGCCATGGCTATAGGAGGGGGGGACTGTCTGACCCAGGTATTTCTCTAAACAATACCAAGAGAGGATATCTACTGAGATAAGAGATACTAGTTACAGTCGACTGAATCCTCATTATGGAGTAATATAAACATAAATTATAAATGCCTATTAGGTGCCCGATACATAGTTCTTGGAAGAATGAACAGAAAGGGATAGAAAATGCTGGTGGAAATCCTTACCCTGCAGTAGGATTTGTCTTATCTAAGATCTTGTCTTATCTAAGTTTTTCTTTTCTCATTTGCCCCCTCCCACCCCCATTGGCCTTGTTATGTGTTGGTATGTTCTGGAATGCTGCTTTCTAGAATCAAGGTCCTATTTCCATTTGGGGAAAAAAATCTTTATATATGGGGTTGTTGCCAGCAAGGCTTCTCAACGCAGCTTATGCAACAAGCAGCGTCCCGAGGTCTGTTCCAGGCTGCCTCACTTCCCATCAACCTGAGCACAGTGGGTTTGGTGTGTGCTGTCAGGAAGGCAATGTCCTTGTCCTTTGCTGGGAACAATGGCTTCCCAGTTAAGATTTAAGCTGAAAACAAACTGCAGGCCCCGTTTAGATAGAAGTCTGGGTGCCAGAGGCACTTTATGTGACTATTACACAAGCTATAGGCTACAACAATTTAAGAGTAGTAAGTGTTTAACCATTTTATGGTCAAGGAGACTGTGCTATTCTAGAGTTAACTGGTCATTTGAAAGAGGAGCATTTCGTTCCAGAAAGACAGATGTCCGTGGTTGCACTGTATTCTCAGATTTTGGTTTTCTTCCCCCCCCCCCCCTTGGAAAAAAACATAATAAACAAAATACCATAATAAACAAAACATTTGAACTATTCAATAATATGCTAAGGTTGTCACTGTTGGTATCAGCAGGCACGGAAAACACAGAAGAGGAAAATTAAGAAAAAGTAAAATTATTCTCACGGACAGAAATGAAGTCATACAAAGTCATACAAAGTCATACAAAGTCAAAGTACTTAGGGAATACAAACACATAAAATGTCAAACGGTCCATTAAAACTGGTATTTTTTAATCAAACTGAGGGAAAAAAGTGTGTAGATGAAATAAAGTGACCCTTTGATACTGAGTTAAACAGGAAGCATGTTTACAGAGTTAATTCATCTAATCACAATTTCTCTATGAGAAGATTTTTTTAAAATATTGTATGCTTTCTGTGAAAGATATGTTCCTTCAAATCTTTAATCAAGCTCAATAATTCATTTCATCAACATGCTGTAACATATGCCATCAAAATATAATGTGCCATAGATCATTCTATTGACAGAGCACCATAAACCAAGGAGTCAGTGAAAATAAATCACATTGTCTTCTATTTTGCCTTGAAAGTAAACATGAAAACTCACAGAAGAGAAATGCAAAAGAAAAACCACATTTTGTGCATAAAATGTAAAATGTCATTAAAGGCTTTAATTAACATTGAGTACTTCATCTGAAAACAGTGCCCATTAAAGTTTAAATGTTCACGGGATTAGTTTGTTATTATACATTTTAATTCTGCAACAACATTTTTAACTGTTTTCATTCTAAAATGGAGTTGGTTACTCTAATGGAGCGTTTGTGCCTTAGTCAAATATTTCAGAAAGCATCTTGAGTTGTGGAGGGGTCTTTGCACGAAAAGGTGCTGGAAGGGGAAGGGATAGGAGACGGGTGGAAAAAATATTTTCAAGCAATGTCCAAACACATTGCTATGCTGGAGAATAAGACTGATTCACATCAAACGTGACGCATTATTTTCCTTAACTAGTAATACTCAGAAATGGAGATACGATCTCCTTGGACTTGAGTTACGGTTTGGCAGTGGACTCAACACTTAGATTCATTATCCTCTCAACATGCCCTCAGGGTCTTTGTCCACGCTGCTCCCTCCGTCGTCAACAATTTCTTCCCCATCTTTACATGCCAAAAGCTAGATAACTCTTTCCCACCCATTATTTGCATGGTCAAACTGGAGATAACTTTTAGGTCTCAATCAAATACAACTCTGTTATGAAACCTTCTCTCCATACAAAAATCCCTCTTCCAAACCCCTATAAATACTTCCTATACTAAATTATAATTGTTTTCACACTTGCCTTACTTAACTCCTTTACAAAACCATAAGCTCCACGAAGGCAGGACCTATAAGAGACTAATTTTAGTTAAAATGCCTTCAAATGCATTTGATGGAATAGTTGTGATGGAGATTACGTTGTCTTTGGGATTAAAAGAGTTGATTCTCATTTGGGTGATTTCTTTTTATGCTTACTTGCATCTAGCACTCTTAAGAGATGAGGGCGGGATAATGAAGAGAACACTCAACAGCAGTGAGTTCCCTCTGGTTTCTCTCCTAAAAAGAAAAAAAGCCCCAGGTTTCTGCCTTTGACTAGACAATTGCCTATTTAATTATTTACTCTCATTTGAAGTTTTGAACTGGTTACTTAAACCTTACAAATAAGTGAGTCTAAGTAAAGCAAAATATCAAATAATTCACCATTACAGACAATAAGAAAATATTCTTTCAAGTAGAAGAGAAATGTAAAATGGAAATGGAGCACATCCATTTATGTTCCCAGTAGGTGAACAACAGAGTTAAAACATAAGACGTTCAGAGTTGCACAATTTCCCACAATTCCCAATAAAAAAAAACATATCTTCCTCAGTGATGGAAAAATACAGATACATTTTAAAACATTGCAAATGCATAAAATTGGAGAGGATCTGATATTTAGTTCAGACAGTGAAATTGGTGTCAAAATAAAAGTGGAAACACTAATTATTATAGCTCCAGATTTTGGAGGGAGGTCACAATTTAGAGTGCAGAAGAAAGATAAATCCTAGATTCCCTAAGCAGACATCATTTTTTTCTAATTTTCAAAACTATTTGTCAACCTGTTTCATATATCAGGTGCAATAAATCACAGCACAGAAACATCACACTTGGATTGGAAGCAAAGTGAGATAAACCTATAGACTCTATCTTGTTCTTAAGCACTCAACTCCAGCATCAGATAAAAAAAAAAAAAAAGAAAGAAAAAAGAAAAAAGAAAAAGAAAAAGGAAAAAAAAGACTTTTATCACCTTGGCATTGATGAAAGCAGAGTTTATTCTGGTAAGTGTTCCTTCCCTTTCAATCTTCTGAGAGAAAATTTCAATTATTTTAAGCCAGCTGAATAACAAAACCCTAAAAGTTTACGATTCACCTCTCCCCCAGAGCACTGATAAATTAATGTGTGATAGCCTAGAAAATTTAAGAGGTCTGTCTTAGAATTGAATGACTATGAAATTTGGGTTCTCTTTGGTGCATTAAATGACCAAGGGTATTGTGGGGCTCATTTTAATAGTACTAAAGTCTCACTACAAGTCCATGCCCTATATAATATACAATATCTTTGGAAGGACTTTAGTCCTTCGAAAGGACTTTTCACTTATAAAAGTGGTAGTAGAATGTTCTAAATTTTCAAAGCTTGGGGATTCATCTTTTATTCTTTTTTTTTTTTGTATACTTTGCCCTACATGGCATGATGATTGCTGTCAATCCAACCAAATGTTGCCTTTCACTCTGTTTTGCCCTCTTTTTTTAAAAAATATTTTATTTATTTATTCTTGAGAGACACAGAGAGAGAGGCAGAGACACAGGCAGAGGGAGAAGCAGGGTCCCTGTGGGGAGCATGATGTAGGACTCAATCCCAGGACCCCGGGGTCACGACCTGAGCCAAAGGCAGATAGATGCTCAACCGCTGAGCCACCAAGGTGCCCTGGTTTCCACATTACTTGTGTTATTCTGTTAATATTTCCATTGAATTGACCATGATAACAGTATTTACAACCTCAAAATTAGCAAATGATGCAAATCAGGGATTTTTTTTAAAGATCTTGTTATTAAACATATACCAACACATCATGGCAGGGGGACCTTGGCATTTGTTAAGCGTCGATCCTGATGGGACAGTGTTACTTGCTACAACTCAGTAGCCTTCAAATTTTTTGCACTTACACAAGTTGAAATGACTTTGGAAAGTTCAAAACCACGTATTTTCAAGCTGACATCTGTGTCAGATAGTATTATTTTTCAAAATTATCCTCTGCTCTCCAAGGAGATAGTTGTATTTCTCCACAACATTGAAGTCAGCCTCATGGACTGCTTTGGCCAATGAAATGTGAGAAAAAGTGCGTCACTTCTGCATAGAACCTCTGAGCCAACGGTAAGAGAACAGCATTCCTTGTGTTTGTTGTTTCTGTCATATTTGGGAGAGAGAAAGAGAGAAGAGAGCACGCACACATGTCAGGGTGGGTAGGGACAGAAGGAGAGGGAGAGAATCTTGAGCAGTCTCCTCGCCCAGCGCAGAATCCAACCCTGAGATCACAACCTGAGCCACAATCAAGAGTTAGACGCTTAACCAACTGAGCCCCGCAGGTGCCCCAGGACAACAGCGTTCTATTCCCTCTAGCAATAATCTAGGTAAAGGTTGCTCTGTCATCCTGGATCCCAAAGTAAATTCTTTTCTCATGTATTATATTTATATGTTGAAAGTCTTTTACTGATTATGTCCCTGTATAAATGTATATAAATTATACCCATATTTATATTATGAGTGTGTAAATTTTTTATTTATATGAGAATATATGTAATTAGATGTGTATATATATATATAATTGTATATGTAAACACTTATATACACAATTGGGTATATATATATATATTATATATACATTTATTTATGTATTTATGTATTTATTTATTTATATAGTCCCAAATCTAACTTTTAAGCTTAACATCTTATTATATCCATATGCTTTCTTATTCATGTACTTGTACCTTAATCAACCTTTCAAATACATGGATTCTGAAGCTTCTATGTTAAGGATTAAATACCATGTCCACCTAGAATGTCCTATTCTCCTTTTCTCACTACAACCTACCTCCTTGCAAAGTCACTTCAAAGTCATATTCAACTCTCATCACCTCTGTGAAGGTTTCCTGGGTACTCTTACCTCATAGAAAATTTATTTTAGCCTGATTTATATCTGATTTATATCTGCCTCCTTTGCTAGATTGTGAGACATTTTAATAAAAATACTAAACTTTATTTAAATTTATTTACATTGACCTTATTTGTATATCCCACATTGCCTAACATATTGTATAGTACATGGTTTAAGTTTAATAAATGTTGAACCAATGAACAAATTTGGGAGAATTTATTAGATTCACATTTCATAGCCGATATAAAAGTAAGTCCCAGATGGACTAAAGATTTGAACGTAAAAAAGGAAATTGTTTATATACTTGCAAAGAGCCTTTCTAAATAAAACGAGAAACTCAGAAGCCATAAAGACAACTATTTTTTTTTCATAAAGACAACTATTGACAGATTTGACTAATTCAAATTAAAAACTTATGTGTAAATCAATCTCAAGAAAAAGTCTGAAAAGAACACAAATACATGGAGGCTGAACAATGAATGGGTCAACCAAGAAATCAGGGGAAATAAAATATACATGGGTACAAATGAAAATGAGAGCACTGTGGTCCAAAATCTTTGGGATGCAGCAAAAGCTAAGAGGGAAGATCATACCAGTACAAGCCTGCCTCAAGAAGCAAGAAAAATCTTAAATAAACAACCTAACTTTACACTTAAAGGAGCCAGAAAAAGAAAAACAAAAGCCCAAAGCCAGTAGAGGTAAGGAAATGAAGATTGGAGCAGAAATGAAATAGAGACTAAAAGAACAATAGAATGAATCAATGGAACCAGGAACTAGTTCTTCAAAAACATTAACAAAATTGATAACACTTCATTCAGACTCATAAAGTGAGAGAAGGAGGGAGTGGGAGAGAGAGAGGGGGTCAAATGACTAAAACCAGAAATGAAGGGGGGGGGGGGAACAACTGATGTGTAGAGAAGGACACCTTAAGTGAGAAACAAAGAACTGAGAGAATATAATTTTTCAACAGAGATAACATAAGAAGAATTTATGATTCTATATTAAGAAGGAAACCTATATAAAGAAGACAACCCAATAGAAAAATAGACAAAGTAATGGTAATAAAAAGAAGAAATAGGGGCGCCTGGGTGGCTCAGTCAGTGAAGCATCTGCTTCAGCTCAGGTCATGATCCCGGGTTCCTGGGATCAAGCCCCACATTGGGCCCCCTGCTCAGTGGGGAGTCTCCCTCTCCTTTTGCCCCTCCCCCTATTGCTCATGCTTACTGTCTCTCTCTCTCTCTCTCAAATAAATACATAAAAATCTTAAAAAAAGAAGAAATAGAAATTTCAAAACCAAACATACCAAGATGTTCAGTTTGACTAATAGGAAAATGCAAATTAAAATGAAATCCATTATATTAGCAAATATTAAAAATATCTGTAGTATCCATTGCTGCCCAAAGTACTCACACCCAGTGTTGTTGGGACCATATATTGATAGAGTATTTTGGGGATGAGTTTAGCAATTTTATTGAAAGCTAAAATAATACATGCTATTTGATTTATAGAAGAATTTCCTACTCCCAGGAATGTAGCTTATAAAAACAAAAACACTGACACATAAATATGTGAGAGGATGATAGTTGTTGTATTTTTGGTGTGGCAAAACAATGGGAAACACCATGAATATTTATCAATATAAAATGATTGGGTAAATTATTCTATGTCCATTTTATTAAATATGATACAGCCCTTGAAATGAAGGAAGTCAACAGATCTCTGCAACATTAAGGGAGAAGGTACAAATGACAGACTATTCAGGATAACAAAATTCTGTTTTTATTTTGTGCATAGGAATAATACATGTCTGTCAATGTTCTATAGACATTAAAAATATGATGATACGCAGCTGCTTTAAGGGGTTCGTATTGCTTTAACTGACGTATAATCGACACACAATATTGTGTTAGAGGTTTCGATCCGTATGATATTTGACTTTTGCTATGACCATGTATTACTTTTTTTAAAATATTGTCTTTGTAAGGGTTTTGTCAATTTTTTGTGTGTGGTGAAAAAAGTAAAATAGATCCTTGTCTAAGCAAAAACAAAATTGCTTGAAGAATTAAGCTAACCACTCTCCCCACCTGCACACCCGTCCAGCAACCTTCAGTAAAGTGCAAAGAATATGTGCATAGTGGGGGGGGGGGGGGTAGGGTTTGTACACGCCTGTGAAGTCCTGCTTCTAGAGTGAGCAGACTGCCTGGGTTTGACTCCCCCATTCCCTTGCTGAGTGACTTTGAGAACATTCAACAACGTGTATCTTTTAGTTTTTATAATCTCTAAAAATATGGGTAAAAATGCCATCTACATCATTGGCTTTTATCATGAGGATTAAGGAAATTAATAGCATGTCAAATAATAGGCAAACACATGTATTTGATTTTGAGTGAAAGAATTATTTGATTTTGAGGATGCTAATAAAGTACTCTTCTACAACGATGAAAAATAAATCCTCGCAGGCACACAGTAACTGCTCTAACAAGTTTAACTATTAGTATAAATTTAAGAAAATCTGGAAGAAATGATAACAATCCATTGAGATTGCATGGCAAAAACTTTCACTTCTTACTGAGAGTGTACCAAGGGCTGGATATGGAATATTCCACTTGGATATAGGCAAGAAGTTGGTGCCCTGGGTGGAGATGGGTGCGAATTTAAAAACGATGCATCGTCAAGGTAAGTCACTTTGCTTTTTACTGTCCCTTTGCACCAGCAATTCTAAACATCACCAGTAGTAAAACTTTACTGTTTTTCCTCCTTCCTGAAAAAAATCTTCTGTTGGTCTAAGTGCAAAACAATTTCTGTGCTTCCTGTTGAATTTAATAATGTATTCAAGTTAGCACATGTTTTATTGCTTCTTTACTAAATATTCTGTTTTACATGAAAGTTAACAGGACACCCAGCTACATATTGGACTTTAACACAAGCGGGCTGAGCTACCCCTGTTCATTCTGAGCATGAATTTGCAACGGTTTATAATAGTTGGGACTTTCTTTGGGCACATTTTGTCGCCAATCCCTGGGTGCTACAGGTTCCCGCATTTAAAGAGTAAGTTTGAAATAAATACTGATTCAACAATAATCGTAAAGCGAATAGAGAACTTAAGTTATTTCAATTTTGTCATTCCACGTGACCACTTGGAGTTTTTGTTCACTTGATATTTATTTATGTATTTATTTATGTATTTATGTATTTATTTATTTATTTATTTTTGTTTGCTTGTTAAAAGCACTCCACTTTCCTCTCCTCCTGGACACGCTAGTCACATTGGCATTTTTCCCCCACTTCTAAAATAGACTGAACTTTTCCCACCTCGGGGCCTTAGCATATGCTTTTATTCGGCTTAAACCTGCCTTCCTGAGCTCTTCCTGTAGCAGGCTTCTCATTTTTCAGATGGAAAGAAAATGTCATTTCAGAATCTGCCTCATTTCTCCACAGAATGTGAATTTCAAAGTGTAATATTTTGTTAAGTACAAATATTCTAGCACACATGGAATATTGTTTGAATACTATCTTTCAATTTAACATGTACTATTTTAAATTGTTTTAAAACTAAAGAATGGATAAAGAAAATAATAATAATCATGATTGCTACATGATTATTAATGAAAATAATGATACCATATAAAAGGGGGAGCTGGGGATTCCCCGGGTGGCTCAGCGGTTAAGCGTCTGCCTTTGGCTCAGGGTGTGACCCTGGAGACCCGGGATGGAGTCCCACGTCGGGCCCCCGCAGGGAGCCTGCTTCTCCCTCTGCCCGTGTCTGTGCCTCTCTCTCTGAGTGTCATGAATAAATACATAAAATCTTAAAAAAAAAAAAAAAGGAGGGAGCTGCATACCTACCCAGGTGTTAAATACACATAGGCATTCACCTGTTTCTTACTTCAAATAATTTTAAATAACTGGAGGTGATGTGATTTTTTTTTTTCTACTCCCAGAGCACTGAAGGAAGGAATACAATACTATGAAGTGGTACAAAATCAGCTATATTTCACAATTATTAAGTATCTTATGAGGTTAGTTAAGAAAAATCAAAATAAACTGATTATTTCTCCACCATATTTGTAGTACTTTTGTTTCTATAATATTGCAGTACATGATAGCTATCCCCTTTATAGAAAAGGAATTCTTAAAAAACCCTTTTGGTGATGGGGAAACAAAGGATACCTAAGCAAAATCATAGGTATTTTAATTTCCTGGTAAAAAAATGTCTTTTTAGACTATATTTTCCGACACATTTTTCCAGAATTTGTCATTCTGCAAGTGAATTTTAAAGGAGTAAAAACACTTGGGAAAAGTAGATCCGTACAAATACAGTTAACTGATCTTTGACAAAGGAGTCAAGTCAGTGCAATGGGGAGAAGGTAAGCTCTCCTGCAAAGGGTGCTGGAGTGACTGGATGCACATGTGCAAAAGAATGAATCTAGATATAGAACTTACATCTTTCATAAAAATAAACTCTAAATGGATCCTAGACTTAAATGTAAAATGCAAGACTATAAAACTCCAAGAAGATAACCTAGGTTCTAGAAGAACTTGGGTTTGCCGGTGACTTTGTAGGTATGAAACCAAAGGCACAATCCACAAAGGACATCATTGATAAATCAAACTGCATTAAAACCAAAAACTTCAGTTGTGAGGAAGATGCTGTCAAGAGAATAAGAAGACAAGCCATGAATGGATAAAGAAGATGTGGTCTATGTATACGATGGAATATTCCTCAGCCATTAGAGATGACAAATACCCACCATTTGCTTCGACATGGATGGAACTGGAGGGTATGATGCTGAGTGAAGTGAGTCAATCGGAGAAGGACAAACATTATATGTTCTCATTCATTTGGGGAATATAAATAATAGTGAAAGGGAATAGAAGGGAAGGGAGAAGAAATGTGTGGGAAATATCAGAAAGGGAAACAGAACATGAAGACTCCTAACTCTGGGAAATGAACTAGGGGTGATGGAAGGGGAGGAGCGTGGGGGGTGGGGGTGAATGGGTGGTGGGCACTGAGGAGGGGCACTTGACGGGATGAGCACTGGGTGTTATTCTGTATGTTGGCAAGTTGAACACCAATAAAAAATAAATTTATTATGAAAAAAAAAAGAAGAAGACAAGCCATAGACTGGGGAAAAAAAAATATTTGCAAAAGACACATCTGGTAAAGGACTGTTATCCAAAATATACAAAAGAAGAAACTCTTAAAACTCAACACCAAGAAAACGACAATCCATTAAATAATCTGCAAGAGACCTTAACAGACACTTCACCAAACAAAGTACACAGACTGCAAGTGTATGAAAAGGCGCTCCTCGTCGTATGTCATCAGGGAACTGCAAGTGGAAATAATGAGCTATTATTATTTCAGAACCCCAAACACTGACAACACCAGGTGCTGACAAGAATGTGGAGCCCCAGAAATGCTCTTTTATTGTTGGTGGGGATGCAAAATGGTATGGCCACTTTGGGAGACAGATTGGCGATTTCTCACAAAATGAAACACGTTCCAGCAACTGTGGTCTATAATATTTACTCATAAGAGTTGAAACTTAGATCCACCGAAAACTCTGCTCATGGATGTGTATAGCAGCTTTTATGTATAATTCCCAAAACTTGGAAGCAACCAAGACGTCCTTCAGTAGGTGAGTGAATAAATAAACTGTAGGCACATGCAAATAATGGAAAATTATTCGGCACCAAAAGGAAATGAGCTGCCGAGCCACAAAAAGACACGGGCAGGGTTGGGTGGGAGTCTTCAAATGCATCTTACTAAATGGATGAAGCTTATCTGAGAAAAGCCCCCTACTGTGTGACTCTAATGGTGTAATATTCTAGGAATGGAAAAGTCAGAGAGATGGTAAAGAGATCAGTGCTCGCTAGGGGCTCGGGGTGAAGACGGATGGGCAGGCTGAACAGAGAAAACTTTTAGGGCAGTGGAATGGTGGGTACACGTCATTACACATTTATCCAAACTCATAGAATGTCCAATCTGAAGAGTGAACCCCAGTGCAAACTATGGACCTTAAACTAATAATAATATGTCAAGCTAGGTTCATGGGTTACAACAGATGTACCCCCGGTGGGGATGTTGACAGTGAGACAGTCCATGAAATATGGGGGCAGGAAGTATTTTGAATCTCTGTGCTTCTGCTCAATTTTGCTATGAACCTAAAACTGCTCTAAAAAAATGAGATATATTTAAAAAAATTTTTTTAAATGAAACAAGCACTTGGACACACCTTTACTTATCATCATCGTTACACTGGCCTTAAGTCACCGTACTATGAGGGCTTCCCTAGACGCCTTTCAGGAGGAAGTGGGGGTTTTCTCACATACTGTGAACATTAGAATAGAGGAGAAATGCTTATTTTACTCTCTGTGACTGCTTCCAGAACTTTCCTGTCTCCCATCCTGTAAAACCTCTGCTCATTGAATGATCACACACATGCAGACATATCCCCCTATTCTCCTTATTTCTATCTTCTCCAGAATGTCTTGCTTGCCAACCTGCCTTCTTCCCAGTGGCCCAGCTCTTGCCATCACTGCTGGTGACTGCATCAGCCACGTGGATATCTGGTCTACCACCTTCTCCTTTTTTTTCCACTTGTGGTGGAACTGAGGACCTATGGTGCTCCTTTTAAAGACTTGTTCCTCTGCAGGTGCTCAGGATCCTGGCAACATCTCTATCACCTGCTCAAGGATTTTGTCTCTCTAGTTACCACCTCTGCCTTCTGGGCCTTCAGTTATTCCACATTAGTACCTAGTTAACATCAGCATAAAGAGATCTCCCTCGGGATCCCTGGGTGGCTCAGGGGTTGAGCGTCTGCCTTCAGCTCAGGGCGTGACCCCAGGGTCCCAGGATCGAGTCCCACATCTGGCTCCCTATGCGGAGCCTGCTTCTTCTTCTGTGTCTCTGCCTCTCTCTATATATCTCGCATGAATAAATAAATAAAACCTTAAAAAAAAAATTATCTTCCTTGATCCTGCATTTCCATTCAGGGACTATCTTATATCTCTATTCTCTTTCACAACCAAACTTTTTGACTCTGGGTTTTAAAAACATAAACTATATTTTGGTCATTCCCTCCTCTAAAAGCCCTTTATGATTAACCTTGATCCTTTGTATAAAATCAGATCTCAAAAAAATAAAAAAATAAAATAAAATCTGATCTCCTAACAATGCGCCAAAACACCACAATAGGTCTGTCTACCACCACTCCCCCAGGTGTGTTTTCCTACTAACCCTTTGCATTTAGGACACACTCGCTTTCATGCCAATTTTATTCCCACCTCCGATGCTTGGTGCACACATTTAACATTTAACAGAATCCACCTTCCCCAATTCTCCTCCAGGCTCAAGTAAATGTCACTTATTTAGAACTTCCCTGACCTACTACCCTGTCACATTTATGTCCTTCCACCCATTCTCTGTCATTGCATCCTGCTCAGTGTTCATTCTGATTTTTATTTATAGATTAATTTGTTTAATATTTTTGTTGATTTCTCCCTTTAGTGCATCCTTAAGCATCTACATACGTAGACAGATATAGATATAGATAGTTGTGAGCAATACCAAAAACTATGATTAACAATGGCCCAAATATAACTCCTTTTGTTTGGATTGCGAATTCGAGGGTAGGCTCAATAGATCAGAATGTCAGACCCGGGTCTCTGCAGATTTCTTGACCTGATCTGTCTGCATGGTCCTAAGAAAGCTGCAATAGCAACAACCTTTATGTCTTCATTCTGCTCAGAAGGAAGACGAAGAAAGTCAAGAAGTAGCAGCATCTATACCAGAAAAGAAAAGAGTTTCCAAAAAAATTCTAGAAGATCAATCATGTTGCATTGGCCAGAATCCTGGCATGTGGACATGCTTGCAAAGAAGGAATTCTGCTAGCTGGTTTGCTACATTTTCTAGCCTCTATAATTTGTAGATTGAAGAAAATTCCTTTGGAATTGGTATTGGGTGAGCTGCTCCATACCTTTACCACTCTTTCTTGCCCATACATATATATTATATGAAATATATTAAATCTTTTTTTCTAATGGAAGATAGCCTCAAAATTATGTCCAAATTTTCATTCATTCATTCATTCATTCCTTTAAAAATATGTATTGAGAACTTATGTAAGGCCAGGAACCATCTACGCTTTTGGAACACATCGGCAAACACTGAGTGGTCCCTGGCCTCATGGAGCCTTTACTCAAACTTCCCAAGGTTGAAATCTAAGACCTCAAGGTCATGTTCAGACCTCTCCTTTCCAGTGGGTCAGAGTGTGGCTTCTTGAGGTCTTTCATAAACTAAAAGATCTGTTATTTTCCCTCAGCATACTTGATATACTATGTGAAAAAGTAAAGGTATAACTCCAATAAATACGCCTACTCAATGAAAGAGTTTGGCCAACTTTCAGCAGTTTGATACTATTATAACTTTTGATTCTTTGAATATGATTCATTCATTTTTTTTTTCTCTCTGGAATCTTTTAAGATATTCTAAGATGTTCTCTTTGTTTTTAAAGCTCTGAAAGTTCATGCTAAATGAAATGTTGGGTTTTTTTCATCCATTGTGCTTGGCTTATCATAGAACTTTTCTATCTAGAAGCCAGGGTTCTATTCTTCAGTTATGAACACATTTCAAGACTTTTTCAAGTATAAGTTTCTTTCCTCTATTCTCTATCTCTAAAACTCTTACTAATCCATTGTAGGACTTAGTGACTAGAATCTCTAGATTTATTACCTTATTTTTTCTGTTTTGTTTCTGTTCTATAGAGTATAGTGATTCTAGTACATTTAATTTCTATAAGCATATTTAAAAATTCCAATTTTTAAAATATTTTTGGAATGTTTTACACTATTACTTTCTACTATTTTTTCATGTATGCAATACTAATTGTAGATTTTTAAATTTGCCTCTACTGTCTACATAGCCTCTGTTTCTAGGAGTCTTTTGTTGTTGTTGGTGGTGGTGGTATGTTCATTTTGCTGCCATTTTTGTGAGAGAAAATCTCCAACATCTGTTGATCTGTGGCTGACAGCTCATATTTAAGACATGCACAAAAAGTTAATTGGATACAAACAGCCAAATAAAAAATAGATAAATTGGACTGCAACAAAACTGAAATTTATTTGCTTCAAAGGACACTATTGAGAAAGGAAAAGGACAATCTACAGATTGGGAGAAAATATTTATGAATCATATATCTGATAAATGTCCAGTATCCAGAATATACAAGGAATTATTACAACCAAACAATAAAAAAAGAAGTTAATTTTTTTAAATGGGCAAAGGATTTGAATATCTTTAAGATATATATATTCAAATAGACAATAAGCACATGAAAACATGTTCAACATCCTTAGCCGTTGGAGAAATGACCAAGAAAGAAGTACAAGAAACCACTCACTCATTAGAATGTCTAATAAAAAAAAAAAAGATGGACAGTAAAAATGTTAGGTTGTGGAGAAATTGTGACCTTCATATACAGCTGGTGGGAATGTGAAATGGTGCGGCCATTTGTATGATTTCACATAAAAACTGGTATTTGATTGTTAATAGCAGCACTGTCTCCATGATAGCCAAAAAATGGAAAGCACCCACATGTCCATCGAATGATGAATAGATCAATGAAATGTGGTCTAGCCATAAAATTAAATATTATTCAACCACAGAAAGGAATGAAGTACTGATACATGCTACGTAAGGGATGAACCTTGAACACATTATGATAAATGGAAGGAATCACACAGAGAAGGCCGCATATTATATGATTCCATTTATATGAAGTGGCCAGAATAGGCAAATCCATAGAGATGGATTAATGTTTGCCAGGGGCTCGGACTAGGGAGGAATGGGGAGTGACTTCTAATGAACATGTGGCTTCCTTTTGGGGTGATGGAAGTATTTGAAATTAGGAAGTCATGATAGTTGCACAATACTGTGAGTGTACTAAAACTACTGAATTGCATGCTGCGAAAAGGTGAATTGTATGACAGTGAAAAACTAAAAAAACAAAACCTTAATTGGAAGTTCTGTGAGTATGGACAGAACTTTGACTATGGTAACCACTGGGCTTCACGGTAGGGTGATGAGGTAGAGAGTTTGGGTAATTTGAATCTGGCTCCCAAAAGTTGTTATCTGTGGGTCTTTATTTGGGGCTTAGTTCATTCTTCCAGAAGTGGATTTATACTGCCCCAGAATTCTCAAGGCTAGTAGGGAAAGGAGACGAGGGTCTTCGGCATGTAACGCTGAGACTGGCGCTGCACCCACCTACCTGCATGCTACTTCATCAGCCTGCTGTGCCGAGAGTCCTGAATCTGAGTCTTCCTGAATCCGCCTCCTGAGATGCATCTCGTTTCTGAAGGAATAATGAAGAGGCAGTTGCCAGGAAGCTGAAAGTTGAGAAGAGGATCTGGAGGTGCAAGTTTCATGCTATAAATACACTGAACTCCACTTAACTCTCCTAATTTTTATGGTTATGAGACAGGAATCCGCTTGCTTCTGCACTTTCTCACATGCTGACGAAGATGTTAGCATTCTCTGGTCTGCCAAATCTGTTATCACAATTCTCAGTTTATAAATTTGTACTATTATCTCCTCACCTCTTCTCTTCGGACTTGTGAGTTGATGACCTTTGTAAAAAAAAAAAAAAAAAACCCTTTACTCTCTGAGATGGGGAGAATGATGGTCTTCCGAAAAATTCTGTAGCCCAATCCTTCAAATCTGTGAGTAAGTTGGATTATATGGCAAAGGGAATTAAGAGTCCAAATCGGATGAATTTAAGATGGGAAGGTTATTGGGTTATCAGGGTGTTCCAGTGTAATCACAAGGGTCCTTAAAACTGGAAAAGGAAGGCAAAAGCAAAAAGTTAGAGGGAACCACGCAGGAATAGTAAGAGATGCAATGTTGCCAGCTTTGAAGATACAGTGGAGGTGCCATGGGTCAAGGAATGTGGGTGTCCTCTAGACCCTCTAGAAGCTGGAGAGAGCAAGAAAAGGGATTATCCACTAGAGCTTGCAGGAAGGAATAAATTTGGGTTTAAGCCATTAAATTTGCATAATTTACTCCAACAGCAAGTAGTATGTCGTCATTACATTTAGTTTAGGAAAGGGTAGTGTTTAACCTTTGATGTTTGCTTGTTTTTAAAGATTTATTTATTTAGTCATGAGAAACACAGATTGAGAGAGAGAGAGAGAGAGAGAGAGGCAGAGACACAGGCAGAGGGAGAAGCAGGCTCCATGCAGGGAGCTCGATCCGGGGTCCCCAGGATCACGCCTTGGGCCCAAAGCAGAGGCTCAACCACTGAGCCACCCAGGCGTCTCCGACCTTTGATGTTTAACTAGAAATCTCTCCCTCTGTATTTCACGTGCTGAAATCGATTGGCCATACCCTACATCCTCTGTGTGGCTTGCACACAGGCTTCAGCCTCTCTGTCCTATCATTTGTCTTTTTCTTTGCCATTAACACGGGATCGTAGGATTGACCTCATGTGCACCAAGGTAGACTGAGCTGTGGCTTCAGTTCTGATGGGTTGGGTTCTGCACCACAGCAGCCACTAGATCTTTGGAATATTACACCTGACTCTAAACCATGACAAACTTTTTTCTATCGTGGACTTGAACTTGGAATGCTCTTCAAAGAACGTTTTGCTTTTTCTTCAGTCAATACCGCAGCCCCCTGTCCCTTCTATACTTGGCATTTGCTAGACATTCAGGTCTGCAGTGTGAATTGCTGGGGAGATTAGGGAATTTCGAAGATTGGGGAATGCAACTAATTATTTTCTCACTGACTGTAAGCTTCCCTGTAAATCCTAAGAGAAATTTCCTAAAATAGACCTCCTTAAACTTGAAAATTTAGTACCCTTTCAGCAATTTTATGGTAGGATTCTCCTTTCTAAAATGACTTTAATGTGCTTCTATCTTATACCTGCACTGAAATTTTGATAGATTGGAATCAGCATGGTTTTTTAGCATGCCTGTCATATCTCTGGTGTTATGAATTTGTTTCATAAATAGGCAATTTGAAGCCTTCAAATAAATCAGAAACAATCATATTTTTATATGCTGAGCCCTTCTGCATTCTAAAGCTGAACCAAGATTCTAAAGCTTTCCAGGGTATCTCCTGGCCAAGAAAATCAAATATTTCAAGGACCAGATCATAGGTTCTAGTGCTCACATCTAATCCAAACTCTGGAGTTGCATCCTCGCATTTGATTCCACCTTGATCCTTGGCTGAGCTACCGCTAGACTTGGGATTTTAAGAAATGATTCTTGATTAGTCACCACACAATACTCAAATTCACTCTTCTGACTTAGAAATCGCAGTTTACAGATCCTCAAATATTATTTGATTCTGCAATGTTTTCCCTTGTTTTCTCTTTTTTATCACAATGCAAATTCTTCTGGAAGTGAAGGAGCATGAGTATCTGGACGCTGAAGCAGCTTTTGGAAAATGAACCATTCTTAGCATAAAATCTGTTAATCCAAATCCTGCTAATCCACCACATTGAATAAAATCCTACTAATAGAGTCCACATTTTTAATTGGCTTACATGAAGAGAGAAGATTATACCTCAGAATTGTAGCTGGAATATTTAGATTGTATAGGGAAATTCAAGGAGGCCCAGAGATTCCTGAAAAGCATATTGAAATTTCTGAGAATTTTCTGCTCTCTTAAGAAAATCTGAGATGTGCGTGTTGGCTCTAAACCGTGTCTGTCTTCCTTACCTCCTCGACTGTCGTGAATGCTGGTTGGGTAGGTAGCAGCCGATCTGTCAGCCCTGGCTATGACAGACGCACAGGGGGCCACTCTGTGATATTCTAGAGTCTCATCTGGAGCTTTTTAGATACACGGTTCTAAATATGTCAAGTCCAAGTTTCATGGAGAGGAGTTCAGCCATCTGCCTTAAAAGCTGTCTTGTGATTGTGATACACAGCGCGGAGCCCCCCTCCCCTTACGAGGGAGGAGGAGGAGGACACAGAAACTGATGCCTGTTTCCTTAGAGCCTGTTGGGAAATGCCCACCAGACAGGACTTGCCCTATATCTCCGTTAGGACTTGGTTGCAATAGAGCGAGCATGCATTAAGGCCTGTGTTCTTGCTTCTTTTATTTTTTATTTATTTTATTTTATTATTTTTATTTTTTTCTTGCTTCTTTTTTTAAAAAAAAAAAAGTAAAATCACTTACATTTCTAATTCAAGTAGTTTGCTTCATCCAGCTTTTTTTTTTTTTTAAATATTTATTTATTCATGAGAGACACAGAGAGAGAGGCAGAGACACAGGCAGAGGGAGAAGCAGGCTCCATGCAGGGAGCCCGATGTGGGACTCGAGCCGAACCCCAGGATTGTGTCCAGCCTTTCTAAAATCTATTTTTGAATCAGTTTGAACTTGGATGATTTTGCCTATGTTTTGTTTTCCAAATGACGCTTCTCAATTTTATTCAGAAATGAGGTGTCTGAGTGGATAGAGTTTTATTAGTGAGTGCTTACGAGTGCGTTGTTGAGGGGAAGTTGAGAACTTCTTACTTCATCAAGCGGAACTTGTATATTTAATTATTAAGGGCTGGAGCTTTAGGATGATATTCTGGGCCGCATCCTGGGAAAAGTTCTGTGAATTTAGGAAATTCACAGTTTTCTAGGTCTCAGTTTCGCCTTCTATGAAAAGAGAGATGTTTTATTTGCCTTTTCCCAGAAGTTGACTTTGAGATACAAGGTTAAGTGTATGTACTTTATTTGTAAAGTAGAGAGAGAGAAAAAAAAAAAAAAAGAATGAGTAAAGGTGAGAGAAGGAGGTAGTCAGAAAAATGTGTTTGGAGGCAGTGAACATGTGAACCTCAGGGCTGAATCCCACCGGGGGAATTTGGGAGTCCGTGCAGTCACCCCATGGGGATGGGGATGGAGGGAAGTGGGGGAGAAATGCTAATTCTTGTTAGTCTCTGGAAGAAGGCTGCTCCGAGGGATTACTTGTCTGCCGGCCTACCTGCCTACTCCAGCTGGTATAGAGACAGCCCTTGGGTAAAGTTTGAAGAAACGCACTGGCTGGGAGTTGGAATTTGTGTGGTGTGCAATGAAGCGACAAAGGGAAAGGAATGTGGGTGGGACAGCGGCAACCCTTATTTCATTGGGTTTCTGGGAAAATTGAAGCAGGACATATTAAACACTTAAAACCGAATGAATAATGAAAGTTTCTGTCTCTCAACCTCTGACTGCTTCTAAGGCTTTATACATTCATTTTCTTAAATATCTAATGGCTGTTCCCTGACAGTCATTAACCCTAACTTAAATTTTTGGGCAACAATGTAGTGAATGAATGTTCACTTAAAATATAAGTAAAGAGTTTAAGAGTTAGAGTTAAGAGTTAAACAACAAAACTATTTCCATATTTATTATTCCCGGTGGCATATTAAAATGATAAGATAGGGACACCTGGGTGGCTCTGTGGTTGAATGTCTGCATTCGGCTCAGGTTGTGACCCCGGGGGGTCCTGGGATCGAGTCCTGCATCGGGCTCCCCGCAGGGAGCCTGCTTCTCCCTCTGCCTGTGTCTCTGCCTCTCTCTGTGCCTCTGTCATGAATAAATAAATTAAGTCTTTTAAAAAATAAAATAAAATGAAATGAAATAAAGGTGAGATAGTTAAGAAAGTTACTGTGTTGTTCCTCTTTTGTGTGCTTTCCAAGACCCGACTGTTCAAGAATATTAAAAGTAAAAAACGCTGTGCTCTTGCTACTGTCATACAGCAAAGTCAATAAAGCAGCAAAAGAATAAGCTGTGTCTCATTCTGTCTCATATATCAGCAGAATTGCCCCCTGAGTTCATACAGGCTGTTATTCGAGACAGTCGATGATCTATGGGTCTACAGAATACAGCTGGATTCCCAGGTTGCAGTTCAGTTTATGGTAAATGGTAGTTTGATTTGTATGGAGAGGTAGAATGATGGGAAAGGTATTGATTAAAAAAAATACGTAAGAGCACAACACTGTCTTAACTGTCCATCTTGGTCTATTGAGAATTTCAAAGAAACATTATTGAATCTGTTATTGCGTGACAAAGCTCTTAAAGGAAAGAATAACATTCTTTCAGTCCATTGATAAGATATATAACAACTGACGGCCAAGCCACTAGATAGATAGTGTGGATTTTGTGGCACAGCCGTCTCCATTATTGACACGCTTATATGCCCAAGATATGGAAGAAGTTCACCTGGTCCATGTAGAAGATAAGTGAGGATTTTGACGGACCTTTAACTGCTATGATCATTGTAAGTTCTCTGGATCTAAGCAATGATAACGACCTTGAAAGCCTTCAGACCTGCTTCACCTTGTCCTAGGAGGAAGGTTTCCTAATGCACATTGGGAAACTAAATCTCTCTAGTCTTGGGGAGAAGTTTCACTCTTTCTGTCCCAATCTTCCTTACCCTCTCACTAGGCTTTTTCAAAAGAAGATCGGTGATAGTATTTGATACCTGTCCGGCATCAGTGGATACTGGTCTGTAGTTTCAGGAACAAATAAGAAGAGAATATAGAGAATTAGGCCCTTTGGTTCCAGCAATTCTTTCTGGGAAGTCGAATAAATGCATGGAAGTGGAGCTACCCAGGTGTCTGCCCCTCAGCCGTAGACAAATCCTTGTAACATTCTGGAAACAATCTCAACATGAAGGTAGATACCTACTGGTATAAAGTGTGGTTTAGGAGGCTTAAGGGATCTTTGTAAAGCTGGCAGACGTTATACGAAGTCACATAAATCCTGAATGGGATTAAGGTGTTTAAGAAAGACCAGGAAAGTGTTCAGAGAATTATCTCCTGTGTCTCTAAGACGAGCACAGGGAAAGAAAAAAAAAAAATCTCATTAACAAAGGTAACATGTACAAATTTCATGATAATATAAGGAGGACACTTCTTGATGATATATCATTAAGCCAATGTTCTAAAGAGGATGTTGTTTTGTCATTTAAAACAGACCTGAATACGCAGGTTGTTTTTCTGAAAATAACTACCCGCTAAGATCAGATTTGAACATCTGAGGACAGATCTCCCAAGCACTTAACTTAGCCTCTGGGTAATGCCCCGCGCATTCTGTACTTGTGCCCTCATCCACATTTCACCTAGAGCCTCCGTGGCTTCCCCTCCTCTCATTTACTTGGGTAGTGAAGCTGTCCAGTGCCCCTCCGCCAGCTGATGGGTTAGAGGTCGGATGTACAAGGACTATCGGCAAACACAGTTGTGCTCTTTAATCTGAAGATGTTTAAACAGGGGAGTATACAGTCAAACTTGTTTCACAGCTATTTTGTGACCACGCAGACCGTGGATCATGCTGAGGGTGAAAGGGTGTTGGAAGGGGCTCCTGGGGTCCAGGGGTGAGATTAGCAGCTCAAATTTAGGTAACATAGGTAAAAATAGAGACACAAGGACAGATTTGGGTCTTATTTTTGTGTTATCAATGATATTGCTTCCATTTCTCTAGCGTAAACAGCAAATCACACATAATAGATGCTGAAATTTCCTTCTGTAGAGTCTTCAGAAGTAATAGGACACCACATTCATATCTTAGCGCTTCGTGAGTTATGCTGGGGATTAAAAAACATATTCCTGAGATCAATATATGTGACAGAACATCATATAAATATGTGATCATTGTTAACCTTGTGAATAGGTTTGGCCAATAATAATAATAAATGCAACTTATCGCTTTACGGTTTACAAAGTTATAAAGTGCTTTAGGATGTATTATCTCACCTGACATCCCCCCCCCACTTTTTTTTGAATTTTATTTATTTATTCATGAGAGACACAGAGAGAGGCAGAGACACAGGCAGAGGAGAAGCAGGCTCCATGCAGGGAGCCCGACGTGGGACTCGATGATTCCAGGACCCCGGGGTCATGCCCTGAGCCGAAGGCAGAGGCTCAACCACTGAGCCCCCCGGGTGCCCCCTGACATCCCCTTTGGTACCGACATGAATACGTCAGCTTCTTTCCCACGTGATGTGTTTGTTCAAGCTGTCGCTTTGCTCAGAATGCCTTAACTGTACTTTTTGCTCTGGTGACTCTACTTATCCTTCAAATAGATTAGTATTTGTCTTTGAATGTAATTTTCTCGTGACAACTTCCACTCTCCTCCACTCTCAGTTCCATCTTTTTCTATGCCCTACCATAATACAAAAAAATCCCGCCACTTTTTAAACCTTCAAAACACCTAAACCATTATTTGTAATTATGTATTTCTATGTGTGATGCTGTTGTTAATGGCGTTCTTCTCCGCTCTATAAGATCCATGAGGAGATTGTCTTGTTCTTCATACATAGCATCACCAGGCCGGACTATAGTGAGTAGCTCATGGTAAAAGGTGAATTATTTTTTACAGAAAAATAAAGGAAAATGATAATTTTTAAAATTCCCCTTTGCATGCAGAGGATATGCTGAACTTCTTCCATTGTGTTTGACTGTAGTTACTCTTAAGGTTTTGTTAGCATCATTATATATTGTTAACATTGAATCGTATTATAATTTTTCTGGGTCCACTAGAGCATGAATCCCTTGAGAGAGTTTACTCACGTCACATGATTTTTGCACATCCAGGTTCAGAGGATGTGCTGACTGCATGAGTCACTGTGAACCATATGGAGATTTTTTCCAGTAACTCAAATGAGGAGTCATGATAACCTGAACTAGGGTAGTAAGTTTTGTGAACTGAGATAAAATAGAAGCAGATTTTATAGAAATAGAAGCAATAGGACTGGACAACTTACACTAATTATACGTAGCAAGTGAAAGAATTGAATAAGACATTTCAAACACGGGGACTGAAGTTCTGGGAGGAAGATGTTACATTTTATTAGGTTGAAGCATGTGAAATTCCTGTTTTTCTAAGGCAAAAGCAGTCAGTATTGTCAATTTCACTCGGCTCCACAGATTCATTCTTTTGTGTGTGTGTGATACCGAGTTTGAAATATTGGTAGTGTCTTCATTCATTCCGCACTCAAATGGAAAATTCTCCAGATTTTTTACACCCTTAGATTTGGGCGAGATTGATCAGTTTTGTCATATAGTCATTTGAGTTTCAGGAGAAAAAAAGAGAAATCAAGAGAAAAATCTCAAAGAACATATTTACTGATGGACACAAATCATTTCTACATTTGTTCTGATTATTGGCAATGTATTAAATTCGCATGTATGCTTAAACAAACTTCTAATTTTTTTGCATGTGTCCTTTTTTTACTTACCATAAATTCCTAGAAGAGGCATTCTTGGATTAAACAAAGCAGGAATTTAACATGTCTAAACACACTGACAGATTTCCCTTCAGAAAAGTCATCCTAATTTTTGTTCTTAAACACAGGTTTTTTTTTTTTCACAAGAAATAACATAGACTAATAGAAAGCATGTAAGCTGTAGAAAGAACAAAAACTGATATGTTATTTTCCTTTAAAAAAATATTCTTTAAAATAATGGTTCCCAAACTTTTTGACATGAAGAATTCCTTACACTGTTAATAAATACTAAGAATCCCAAAGAACTCTTTTACATTAAAATCCATCGTCTGCCTGGCATTTTCAGTCATTTACCTTTACATTGTAGGTGTGTACATTTGGAAAATAGTAGTGCATTGAGTTATGAAGATCTTATAGAGGATATATTTCATCATATAGCATCAAATAATGTTCATTCACTTCACTGCAGATCTCATCAGAAAGTCCGTAAATATTGTGATGTTGTCAAGTTCATTGTAGAAGGTACAAGTTTCCCAAAATTTTAGTTTTCACCTGAAAGCTCCAATTTTATCATTGGCAATAAATAGTTGTTTTCTTCGGAGGGTAAAATGTCTACCAGATACCTGAATATGAATAACCATATTTTGTCTGTCATTGTTTCTAGTAAAAACTGTGTCCCATTAAACAAGCAGATAAGAAGGTCATAAAAAGTCTGAAACAAAGAGAAAAATACTGATAATATTTAGGTTTGACAAAGATATGAAGAAGAATGCACATTTTCAAATCAACAAAGCAAATAAAAAATTAGTACCATTTCATATCTTCAAATTTAATTTTGCAAATAGAAATTAGAATAATCCCCAGAAAAAAAATTGGCAGTATCTTCCATTTCTGGGGATTTATCTCAAGAGAGATACTGGATGAGTGTTTAAAGATTATGTATACGTGTGTGTGGGGGTGGGGGTGTGTGTGTGTGGGGGGGTGTACTTAACTAAAATAGACATTTATAATAGTAAAAAACTGAGAACGACAATAATACATATGGATTCGGTTATAGGAAGTTCGGTGTAGTCACACAATGGAATGCTACACGGCCATCAAAGATTATGATGTAAATGTTTACCATTGTCAGGGATGGTCCAAGATGCATTAGATAATTTTAAAAACAACAACAACAACAACAAAAAACAACATGCTACAAGAAGCACAGAAATAGTATGATTATCTTAAAAAATAATACATATGTATAAATGCATAAACAAAAAATTTGTACCACGTTAACAGAATGTATTTACACGAAGTGAAATTATAGGCGATTTTGAATGTCGCTTAATTTAAGGCCGTGCTTCTCAATGACATTTGTGTGGTGAAGAAGCAGTACTTGTTTTTTTCCTCAGGGGTCATTTGTCAATACTGGAGACATTCTTGGCTGTCACAATTGGGAAAGTACTACTGGCATCAAGTAGGTGGAAGACAGGGACGCTGCTAATTATCCAGCCCAAAATGTCAGTAGTGCCAAGGTTTTAAGGTCATTTCAAGCTCATTTGATTTCATAAATATATATTGAGCTACTGTCATGTGGAAAGCACTGGCTATCCAGCAGTAAACAAAGGAGATAGGGTTGCTTTCCATAAGGAATAATGATATTTCTAACATCTGAATTTTATATAATGAGTCTTTCATAAATTAGTAAAAATCATAAAGTTGTATTAATTAAAGAGAAGAGGGAGTGAGTCTTAAAAATAATCGCTGTCTTTGATCTTTTAATCTTACCTGTAGGAATTTTTTAAGGAAATAATAAGACATTTCCACAAAGATTTATGTACAATATTGTTTAACAGATTATTATTTTTTTTTGTTTTTTTTTAACAGATTATTATTTATCTGGAAAAGAATGTCCAAAAAGGAAAGTAAAAAAAAAAAAAAAAAACCTTTCAGTTGATGGATTACTAAATTTACACTTTTTAAAAATACTAATATGATAAATGTCCATGTATAGAGTTAAATGAAAAAAGCAAAGCACAAATCTCTAAGTGCCGCATGATCCTCATTTTTAAAAACACACGTGGGGGGAAGACTAGCAGGAAATATGCCAAAATGAGTTATGAGTGGCTCTCTCTAAGGTGTCGTATTATAAGCAATTTTAATTTTTTCTTTACAGTTTAAGCACTCTCTAAATCATCTAAAATGAACATATATAATTTTTATTATTAGGGAAAAAAGCCATATCATATGGATTACTACATGCAGTGCCCTCCATGAGTATAGACCAAAAAGGAAAAGCCATTTTTCTACCCTTGAGGAGCTTATACTTAAAGGTAGACAGAGTCACACATCTGTGGAAAGTTTATAATTAATGATAATAATTAATGATAATAAATACAACAGTAAGAAAAGAAGCAAGAGTGCAACAGACTTCTTTTGATTACCTGGCGCCCTGGCACTGCCCTGGGTGCATCACCAACGTCAGCGCAGCTCACCTGCCAGTGGCCCCTGAGGCTGGGCCGGCCTCCCTGTCTTAGTGAGGAAACTGCAGCTGGCGGAGATCGGGTCTCTGGCCTCAGGTCAACCACAGGTAGGAAGAAGTAGGTGACGATTCAACCTCAGTCCTGACTCATTTTTATGAGAAATGATGGTTTCCACCTGTCCGGGAAGCAAGGAAGGGATGACCATCATCACTTAACAGAAGCCTTTCAAAGGAAGCTGTGAAAACTGATGCATTTTTCTCAAGAGACTTAGGAATCATCACCAACCAGAAAAGCTGAAAAACATTTTTTAATTCTTCGAGGATTAGTTCAGTGCATGTCTCATATGCTCAGCGGGTTAGGAGTACAGGTTCTTGGGTTTCTGATGTTTGATTGTTTTGGACGACGGAACATGAAGCTGTGCATACTCATCAACTGCTTCTGCAGAAGGGGGGCTCTGAGCCCCCCAGGGGAAGCTGAAGCCTGCTGTGTGACAGATGTATGTAGGCCCTACTCCTTTCTAGGCCATTCTTCTTATCTACGAGCGATATCACTTGGCAGAAAGTCAGAAAAGGAATGTTTTAGTCAATCCTGCCTACACCTGTGACAGATCTCTGCCTGCAGAGGAGTGCAGTCCCCTGTCCTTCCCATCCTCTGTCCATACTACGGGGTCTTGGGCTCCATTTCCTCTGACACGGAAGAAGAATTTACTCAAAATAATGGTTCTCATTTAGATAAGGGCGTTAGATCTATCACTGTGCCCAGACAGCACAACCAGAACTAATTCTCTCTCTCTATTAAACAAATAAAACATCACCCTGTGTCTGAAAAATATCTGCCAGTAGTTCAAGATTTATTAGTGTGTTCAAGCCCCCATTACAAGAAATCTAAAATTTCTTCTGTTATTTAACTCAGAATTTTTCCATGCAAAAGAGTTTGTGAGTAGAGAAAAAGCAAAAAAAAAAAAAAAAAGAATATATATATATATATATATATATATATATATATATAGGATGTGTTTTATTTAAGAAAAAGGGCATTAAAATATTTTGTTTCACTTTTATACATTAAAATGTAAGTTTATGATCCTTAGTCTTCTCATTTGAGGGACTATTTTCTTTATTTCTCCCTTAATGTAATGTTAAATGACTTGGGGAATAGAGAGTTTCTACACTATCAATAAAACTGGAATCTCATTTGGAATTTTGCCAGTATATCTAGTGTCCTGAAATAAAAAGTAAATTTGTTTTCTTATTTCACAAAGTTATTAATTATGACCGTTATCTGAGTGTGTACCTTAATCTCTGAAAAAATAGTATTATTTCCCTCACTTTATAAATGAAGACACAGAAGCTCAAAGAAGTTTCAATAAATTAGTCTTGGTCATATAGTGGTAATTGCAAATTCCATGCTCTTTCCCATATACCATGTTCACTTTTATGTCAAATATCATTCTTGAAGCACATGAAAATATGTTCAACATCACTATGTCATCATGGAAACGCAAATTAAAACCACAATGAGATACCCCTTTATTCCCATTAAGATGGCTATTATGAAAACAAAACACAAAACAGAACAAAACCAAACCCCAGAAAAACAAAGCAAAACAAAACAAGCCAGAAAATAACAAGATTGGTAAAAATGTGGAAAAGTTCAGACTCTTGTGCGTTGCTGGTTGGAAGCAAAATGGTAGCAGCCGCTATGAAAAACAGTACGGTGCCTCCTCAAAAAGTTAAACATAGAATTCCCTCGTGATCCAGCACTTCTGGGAATATGCCCCCAAAAATGGAAAGTAAGGACTCAAGCAGAGACTTGTTCATGGACGTTCAGAGCAGCATGATTCACACTAGCCAAAAGGTGGAAACAACCTAAATGTCCATCAACCAATAACTGGATAAACAAAATGTACAATATATGTACAGTGGAAAATCATTCAACCTTCGAAATTAGTGAAATTCTGATACATGCTACACCCTGGATGAACATTGGAGGCACAGTAATAAGCAAAACAAGCCAGCCCCAAAATAATAAATATCATATATTCCAATTATATGAAGTACCTGGAAAAGGCAAATTCATAGAGACAGAAAGTATGATAGAGGTTACCAGGGATTGGAGGAGAGGAAAATAGACAATAATTGCTTAAGGGGTACAGAGTTTCTTTTTGGGATAAAGAAAACGTTCTAGAAATTGTGATGGGTTGCCCAATATTGTGAATGTACTTAATGCCACTGAATTGTGCAAATAGTTGAAATGGTGAGGTATTATGCTATGTATATTTTACCACAATAAAACATTTAATTGTGGGATCCCTTGGTGGCGCAGTGGTTTGGCGCCTGCCTTTGGCCCAGGGCGCGATCCTGGAGACCCGGGATTGAATCCCACGTCGGGCTCCCAGTGCATGGAGCCTGCTTCTCCCTCCGCCTGTGTCTCTGCCTCTCTCTCTCTCTGTGACTATCATAAAAAAAAAAAAAAAAAAAAAAAAAAAAAAAAAAAAAAAAACATTTAATTGTTGAAAAATGACAAAAATTAGAGTTTACAAAGCTGTCTCTCTGCTATATGTTAGAAACTGAGCTTCAGTTTTTTTTACGTGACAATATTTGCATTTAAAATATCAGACCAAGCTGTCAGAGACGCTGAGGACTCTACGGGATAAGAGGAAACTGGCCAGAGAAAGAGAAGGTAAACACGTCAGTGTAACTTAACATCTCTAGTTGCACACATCTCCCAAATTTGAAAGATTTTAGAATTCACGGCAGTAGAAATTAGCTTAGTTGAAGGAAGTTGGGCGAAACCTCATTCAGAATACAGACTTTAAGTCTATGAAAATCAGGTGAAAGAACTGGGTCTGGGTATGGATTGAAAGCCCTCGATTATCTAGTGTTTCTAAAGGGCTAAGCAGGCCAGTCTGAGGTTCAGGTGCTCACCCTGCATGATGTGGTGATGTGGCTCTCGTGTTTCCTGCCTGGCCCCAGCTGTCCCGTGATTATATCACTCTCCTGAATCGTCAGCGTCCTCCTCTGAAATGGTGGATGGATTTCCTCGATTACGTAGTTTAATTGAAACAAGAAAGATTTTTTTTAAAGGATTTTACTTATTTATTCATGAGAGATACAGAAAGAGAGACAGAGACACAGGCAGGGAGCCCTACGCGGGACTCGATCTCAGAACCCCGGGGTCACGACCTGGGCTGAAGTGCTCAACCACTGAGCCACTCAGGGATCCCAAAAACAAGAAAGTTTTAAATTGAATTCAATTATGATAAAGGATATTAACCAAGATCATTTTTACTTTGAGTTCAAAGTCTGGAATACAGTTGTAAATTATTGAGGCAGCTCTATATAGTTGGCATCTAAAGAATTTATAATGTTTCAAAGAATTTGGCGAATGAAGGAGTCTCTGTATAGATGAAAACACCATGGATTTTGGAATTGTGTTTTTCAGTTAAAACTATACCTGAGAATTTGAGTAAATTTGTAAAAATACAAGATCCGGCAATGCATTTTATTTAAAATCATAATTATATCTACAAGCCTGTTTTCAACCTATAGGCAGGGCTTTTTCTGTTAAGGTTTTGATTTTGAGTTGTTGGGAAGTTTTTTAAAGTATTTTAAAAATGAAATATATTACATTTCCAAGTATAGCCTAAAATATTCTTAGGAAATATAATTTACTAAATTTGTCAACGGGATGAATTATTTAAAGTAATTTGGCTTATTCAACTTGAATTAATTGGATATTCATCAAGGAAAAGTGGAAAATAATTGCTCGTTGCTTATTAGTTTTATAAACAGTAGAATAAGATTTGTTAAACGCGTAAGAGATCTAATTTCCTTTATAATTACAATTTTAATAAAAGTCATATTAATTTAAAAACTAAGTACTTGGGCATAGTTTCTGCCATGAACAAAGATCCCTTTAAGACACTTAGTAACTCACACTGATGATCTCGGCAGGCAAATTACACCAAAACAAGTGTTCTTAGCTCCAATGGACACACTTTTGGATTGGGATCAAGGAAATTGAGAGTCATAAAATTACTAAGGTGTAGAAATTATTTACACCAGGGAGCAGAGTAGATTCCGTGTATCCCTATAAGAATGTCAACCGTTTCCTTACCTTACTGCATGGTCTCCCAGGGGGAGCGCGATAATGCCCAGGAGCATCTCCCGAAGGCGGTGCAATGGCGAGGAGCCAGGAGACAGACTCGCAGAGTAAAACCAGGAGTCCGCCGGGTTCTTCCATCCTCTCTGGGTTAAGTACTAAGCGCCACTGCTCACCGGCCACACCTGCATGAATATTCCTGTCTCTGCCCATAGAGGTTCCAGGGAATAGGACCTGATACGTGAAAGATTCTGGCAAAACCCTGGATGATTCCAGTTGTGTAATACTGAATAGACATCAGTTGAGGACAAATTTTTCGTACCTTCGAAGATTGATTCTTCAGGGAACTGTTTCTTAAGGGTGAAATAAAAAGAAAGCACAGACTAGGCCTCGTATAGAACTTCTAAGCATAACATGCTGGTAAGTATTAAACAACCAGGTATCGGGGGGTGGGGGGGACCCAAACTCTGAAATGTAGCCCTTGCCAATTTCTCTGCTGTAGATATGTCATCGTGCTGATGTCAAGCTTGCAACATCTGCTCAGGTGTGAGCCAACTGCAGCACATCACTACCTGCGGCACTTCTATTTCTGCTCCTTAATTTGGCAGCTGATTATGACTGGGAAATTTTTAAAAAATTTTTTTGAAGATTTTATTTATTTATTTGACACAGAGAGCAGAAGCAGGGGGAGTGGCAGGCAGAGGGGGAGAAGCAGGATCCCTGCCAAGCAGGGGGCCCAGTGTGACTCCATCCCAGGACTCTGGGATCATGACCTGAGCCAAAGGCAGACGCTTAACTGACTGAGCCCCCCAGGCTCCCAGGAAATTAAAAAAAAAAAAAAGATGGAGAGATAGATATTTAGATAGATAGATAATAGATAGAGTTGCTGTGTGCCGACGTTTGAGTGTTTAACTTTTTTGGATATCATGCTGACTCTGCCTACTTCACGGCTCATGACCACGCGTCCCCAGTGGACTGTAAATCTGCCAGGCGATCTTACACGTATTCCCCCTGTGTTCACGCTTCCACTGTTCTACATTACTCTTGTACCTACTCTTTTCCCCCTCAAACTGCAGACAATCCCTGGCCCATTTTCACTCTTGGCTGGTGGCCCTTCTCTGTTTTACCAAGAAATAGAAAGCTATCATGACGCGGGAGAGCTCGGTTCTCGTCTCGCGGAGTCGAAGAATGAATCTTGCAGACGCAGGAGAGCGAGTGTAGGGATAGAAGTTTATTAAGTAAAGATACAGAGAGAGCTCTCGGGGTGAGAGGGGTCCCCCCGGGGTTGCCACTGAGGGCTTGTAGGGTTGGCCTTTTATTGAAAGCCAACCAGGGAACCTAAATCCTTTTGACATTATCTATGGACATCACCATTGGGTAAGGACTGTTAATAACATCTTTAATGGCTTACTTCTTCTTTGGGGTCTGGTTATTCTTCGGTCGTCATAAAAAAGACACCTTCCCCACCCACACCTAGGGCAGGGTGGTGTGGTTGGTTCCCTTATGTCTGGTTTCCTTACCCTCAGCATTTTTGGGATTTTTGTGAGCCTGCTTCCGTGGCCCCCTACCCAGCCCTGCCCAGCCCCATTGTCCCTAACTCAATCACATAAGAAGCCCTACAGACTCCCTTTATCTCTGGACACACCTCCAACTACCTATGCTCCTTCTTGCACCTCCCTATCTGCTCCCATCTACAGACGGTGTCTCCATGTGTGGGTCAGAGTCCATCCTTACTCAAGCCTCACCCCTGCCATTCTTCCCACCGTCCTCTGACAGGTCAGTGTCTTGCTTTCTACTAGATCAGTCGGGGTCAAGTGTCACAATTAACATCCTGGAGTAGAGCTTGTCTCGGCCCCACCTCCTTCACCAGCTGCTGCACCATTTTGCTGCCCCCTTTTCAGCAGAATTGCTCTTGAAAGAGTGGTGTGTTCCCGTGTCAGCAGCTTCTCCCCTGCCTTCCCCCCAGGCCCACTCCAGTCTGGCTTTCCCCGTAATCCCCGCTCCCCCTGCCGTGCCCACCCACACTGCTCAGGCTCTAACCATTTCACTGTGCTGGGGCTCAAGCTGGAAGGCACCAGGATCAACACCTGCACCTCAGGGCTCTTTCCAGATCCTTGGGAAAGTCACATTCAACGTGAGAGCGAAGTGAGCAACATGGGGAATGAACAGCATCCACACCCTCCCCAACGGCATTGACTAATTCTTGGGAAAATAACTCTTACCAACCTCCACACTGTTTTCCAGAGTTAAAAATAGACCTGCCCTACACCCAGCAATTGCACTGCAGGGGATTTACCCCAAAGATACAGATGCAGGGAAACGCCGGGACACCTGCACCCCGATGTTTCTAGCAGCAATGTCTGCAGAAGCCACACTGTGGAAGGAGCCTCGGTGTCCATCGAAAGATGATGGATAAAGAAGCTGTGGTCTATGTATACACTGGAATATTCCTCAGCCATTAGAGACGACAAATATCCACCATGTGCTTCAACGTGGATGGACCTGGAGGGTATGATGCTGAGTGAAATGAGTCAATCGGAGAAGGACAAACATTATATGGTCTCATTCATTTGGGGAATATAAAAAATAGTGAAAGGGAATAAAGGGGAAAAGTGAAAAAATGAGTGGGAAATAGAAAGGGAGACAGAACATGAGAGACTCCTGACTCTGGGAAACGAACTAGGGATGGGGAGGAGGGTGGGGGGTGGGGGGGAATGGGTGACGGGCACTGAGGGGGGCACTTGGTGGGATGAGCACTGGGTGTTATGCTATATGTTGGCAAATTGAACACCAATAAAAAATAAATTTATAAAAAGAAAAGAAAAGAAAAGAAAATACCACGGCTTTCTTGCCCTTTTGATGAGGGAGCAGAAGGCTAGCAAACCCCCTCGCCCCACACTCCTGGGTGGGATGTGTGTGACATTCCTCAGGGGCCTTCCCAACAGTCTTAATGTCAATGCCTTGCCAAGGGGAGGGGTGGGGGAGCGACCTCAACTGGACAATGGCAAAGCCTCTCACACCTTGGAGGTCCTCTTTAGCACATGAATATCTTTTTGAGACCTCCCTTCTCCTTACTGCCCCCAGCCCCCAAGTGTACAATCAGCCACCCCTCAGGAGCCTGGGGCAGCAGCTCCCTCCCCCTGCTTTCATGAAACCGCCATTTTGCACAAAAGACATCTCAAGAATTCTTTCTTGGCGGTTGGCTCCAGATCTCACCCCACCAAACCTCACCTCTGTTCCAAAATGACATCACTTTGGATGTCGCCCTGATCCTGTGTTTTACACTCTTCCAGAGTTTTCTTGTGAGGTTGAGCTCCACTTGTCACCTGTGGCCGAATGACACGCCTATGGCTTAGCACGCCTTCGCCTCTCTTCCTTCTGTCATTCCCCGCTCCACGGTTGGCCTCCTCCGTACCCCTCAAATAAAGCCCTTCTCTCAAGTTCGTGGTTTAGGGTCTGCTGCTGAGGAACCTTAACCAACACTGGTTTCTTCTTGTTGGGCCAGGCAGCAGGATCAGACATGGTGGCTCACTCCCTTCTCCTAAGATCATTTTCTGCTCTTGACCCCGGCTCGACAGGCCTTTAGACTTTTCTCCTAAGTCACTAGCCACTGTTTCTTTCCTGGGTTCTGTCCCTTCCCCCTGCTTCTGCACGTGGAGTGAGGCTGCCTTGATCCTCTTCCTCTCTCGATCAGTGGCTCTCAGGGCTCTACATACAGCCCCGTGCCAATGACTGGCAAAGTCCTGTCTCCGGCCCAGATGTCTCTTCTGATCGTCATCCTCATAGATACACACAACTGAGTGCTCAACATCTCCACTTTGAGGTTCAAGAGTCCCCTGAAGATGAAGATGTCCACACTGAACTCCTGGGGCAACAGGTGGCTCCGCGGTTGAGCATCTGCCTTGGCTCAGGGCATGATCCTGGGGTCCCGGGATCGAGTCCCACGTCGGGCTCCCTGCATGGAGCCTGCTTCTTCCTCTGCTTGGGTCTCTGCCTCTCTCCGTGTCTCTCATGAATAATTAATAAAATCTTTAAAAAAAAAAAAAGACTCCTTCTGTCCCCCTCCTCCGCACTTGCTCCAGTGACAGCATTCGCCATCTCCTGTACAGCAATCCCATCCTTCCGGTATCCAGGCCCAAAGTCTTAGCGTAATTCTTGACTCCTGTATTTTTCTCAGCAAGCCTTGGCTGCAGCTTAAAAATATATCGAGAATTTCAACATTTCTTACCACTTCCACGGCTCTCATCCTGATTCAAACCGCTGTAACGTCTCACCTGAATCCCCTCAGTAGCCTCTCACCAGTCTCCCAGCTTCTATTCTTGCCACAGGTCAGCTTGTTCTCAACGCGGAAACTGGAGGTATATTTTTAAAACCCGTATATGACCATTCCCTCAACTACTCAGAACTAGGCAAAGGCTCTCCTATGTGGCAAAGAGTAAGAGCTCAGGACTCCCCCCTGCATTTCTTACCCATCTCCTATTACCTTTCCCTCTTCCTCCCCATCCCCCCATCCCTCACCCTGCTCCAGAGACTCTGCTTGCCGACTGCTTTTTGCATACAATTGGCTTATTCTTGCCTTGATGCCTGTGTTTAGCTGCTTTTTTCATGTCTTAAATAATTTCCTAGGGGGAGTCCAAAAATCTCCCACCGCTATATTTTTAGACTTTTCCCGAATCTTCCCTCCTCTGAGATGAGGCCACTGTTAAGGCTGCAGGGTGCCTTCTCCCATCCCCACACTTTCAGTTCCCCTTACACTGCACTACTTTTTCTTTATAAGATTTATCATTTTGCAACATACAATTTTATTGTGTATTAAGTTTACTGTTTATTATCGGTCTCATCCTGTATGCTGTGAAAAGAAAACCACGGGCCCCAAATGGAATCACCGTGTTAAGGCCCCACATGAGCAAACCAAAACTTAGTACTTCATCTAACTTCGGTTCAACACCCCCAAGAACGTTACTTTCAGCCAGTCAAGGTGGAATTTTCTAGTCAGCACTAGAAAACTTACTGATAGACGCCCTCTGTTCTCCTAGGATGGCAACCTTGCCTAAAACCATAACTTGTTCCCAATATTTCCTTTTTTCTGCTTCATCTCTGCCTTTAAGAACTTTTCCTTTTCTGCAGCTGGAAGGAGCTCCTTTCTATTTTGCTACATGGGATGCCGCCCAATTCATGGATCATTTAATGTAGCCAATTAGAACTTCAAATTTACTCATTTGAAATTTTTGTTATTTAACAATATCTGGGTCCCTTCCCCTCCAAATGTCAGGCCTGTGGGAACAGGATTCTTTGACTATTTTGTTTAGTCGCATATCCCAAGTGTTGAATGAAAAAATCAATGAATCTCTTAAAAAGAAAAATTGATTAATTTAGCAGAATTGTTCCAGTGTCTCAGGGTATTTAGCTTTATTTATTCTTTCAGGGTTTCATTTAACATTACAATAATAAGAAATACTTTTGCTGTCTCCTCAGCACAAATTCAAAACTGCAACCACCAAAAAAATGTATTTGCTGATGTTGGACTATCAACCCCTCTCAGAAATAAATTTTATACTTTCAGGGTAAAGTTATGTATATCCCTGTGTGTGTGTGTGTGTGTAAAGGGGGTGTAATTTTTACCACTCAATAAGTTTTCAGCACTTTCTGAAGATATTTTAATTGTCATAACTCGGGGAGAAGTGCTGTTGGCGCACAGTGGGTAGAGACCAGGGATACCGGTATCCTATGATGCACAAGACAGCCCTCAGAACAGAGAATTATCTAGTCCAAAATGTCAATAGTATTGAGTTTGAAAAAACATGGATTAACCTAAAAATTCTCGTAAGAGGCCACTGATTCAACTACTTTGTTCAACCATATTTACTGAAGGCCTCTTCTGCTGGGATGTGTCAATGACCGAAACATTCTTGTCTACATAGAGCTTATATTCTGTCAATAGTTGGAGATAACAAAAGAGGGAGCCACTTATGTAGTTCCTACTATGTGCCATAGAAACCGAGTCATTTGAACCTCAAACCAGTCCTAGAGAAGAAGGAGTTATTATCCTCATCTTAAAGACACTTGAAGTAAACACGAATAGACCCACATGACCAAGTTCACACAGACAATACGTAGCAGAGAAAGGAATTGACTTGAAGCTATTTGGCTCCAGTCTGTGCTCTTGATCTCTACATTATAAGCTTCAAATACTATTTATCTATTAAATAAATAGATTTAACATTTTTAATTGATTTGTTGCAATATTCCCAGTACTTCAGATTCCAGAAAGTTCTAGTATGACTCCAGATGTCTCAGGAATTTCTGCTAAATACATTAAAACTCCAGTAAGTATCTATCAGTATAGAGCAAAAAGTCATTAGAGGGATCAAATGGGAATATAAAGAAGATATTCATCATCATTTCAGGTAAGCCAGTGAAAATTCATTAAGCAGAAATGTCCAATAAGTGATTCTAATAATATCATATGTAAGCACTGGGAGGGTTGCTTGGAGAAGAGCAACCATATTTGATCAATCCATAAAACATAGGTTATTGTGATTATTGTAGAACACACAAAATTCCAGTTTCACTTCTTGTGGAATTTAAGGATGATAATGGTCATCATAATCATGAACTATGTTAGAACTTGAAGTTCATTGGCTCTACTTCCCTCAGTTGATACACATCAGTAGAAAGAAATGTAAAGAGATTCACCAATTTTTCAAAATGAAACAACTAAAAATTGGCAGAGCCATGACAATCTAGTACCATAAATTCATAGTACAGGTATTTTTCCATTACCATTTCAAGGAATTAAAAGCTCTTTGGGGGGGATCCCTGGGTGGCTCAGTGGTTTATTGCCTGCCTTTGGCTCAGGGTGCGATCCTGGAGTCCCGGAATCGAGTCCCGCATCAGGCTCCCTGCATAGAGCCTGCCTCTCCTTCTGCCTGTGTCTCTGCCTCTCTCTGTATCTCTCATTAATAAATAAAATATTTTTTAAAAATAAAAAAAAATAAAAGCTCTTTGGGGAAATATACAAAGTGTATCTATTCAGCTTTATATAAAACCCATTATGATAGTTTATACACCACATTATATCTGCTTGGCAGATAGTAAGTATTTAATATATGTTTTCTAAAGGTATGATAATTTGAGGGAAAATGATTATGTTAAATTATGTGGTAAAAATTTAAATGCTTTTGAAAGTTGGAGAATATAAAAACAAATGAGAGTTGAAATGTTGCAGAAAGACTTCACAAAAGTGGGACTCCAGCTCTATAATTAAAAGAATTTTGCTCAATATAAAAAAAAATTCTAAATTTGCAGTATTCAGAAAATGCAAAAGTATTCTTGCCAGAGAAATCAGAGTAGCATTCAATGAAACAGAAAAAAAGGCATAGAAAATAGTCAAGTGTATATTAGAATATAGTGTATAGTAAAATAGGCATTTTATATGAGTGTGAAAAATTATTTAATGAGTGGTTGCAAGGTCATTTGACTGATTCTTTATTAGAAAAAAATGTATTCCAACCACAAATAATAACAACAACAAAAACAAAAGAAATAGAAACAAAAAACAATGTTCACCAGAATTATTGTGGTGATCATTTTGCATTACATACAAATATTGAATCATTATGTTTACGCCTAAAACTAATATAATGTCAGTTACATCTAAATAAAAAAGATTGCCTGAGCAATAAATTATCTAATGCAAAAACCCCAAATCAATATGTTGAAGATTAATATTTAAAGAATAATATATCCTTTTCAAAATCTGGAATAAATAAAATATCACAAAATCTTGAGACTAAAAACGGCTTTTATAAATATGCCAGCAAAGACAGAATTCATAGTTAAAATTAATTACATAATTTATGATATAAATTAAGAGAACATTAAGTCAAAAAACGTCATAAATTTAAATCATGATCTAAAAGTCATACTATATGTAAGAAATTAAGAAAAATATCTCTAATGTAAAAAGAGCTCTTTCAGAGAAATGAAAAAGGTGAACATAGGCAACATAAAATAATAAAATTCCATCTTACATAGTATAGAAAACTTTTTTACATATATTATGTCAAATGGCTCCTGATACCAAATTACATAACCCAGCAGGGGAGATGTTAATTACAGAGATACAACTAGGATAAAACTTCCATATATATATATATATATATATATATACATATGACGTAAGGGATTACTTTATATTTGCAAAAGTGATATAATTGAAGTTTTAAAGATTATATTACTCAGGTGATTCATTAATATACTTTTTCCTCTTCTATTTGATCACAAATATCAAATTTTATATTAAGATTGGGTTTAGCTGTGTCTTACAGAAACCCTCAAATAAGACTGAAACAAGATAGACATTTATTTTGCTTTTACACATGTAGAAGTGCCGAGAACCTTGGGTTCCTAGGGATGCTATACAATGTGATCAGGATTTCACAGCAGCATCAGGATCCAGACTAGTCTACCTTGCTGTTTCATCATTGCTTACCTCACAGTCCAAGATGGTAACTGATCTTTAGCTGTTGCAGTCACCTTCCAGCCAGCAGCAAGGAGGAGGAGGAGTAAAGGAAGGTTCCCCTCTTCCTTCATTAACTCTTTCCAGAAGTTGGATAGAACTCGAGCACACATGGCAAAAAACAGTCGTGAGGGAAGCTGGCAAATGTAGCACCTATTTCATTTGGCCTTGTGTCCAGCCAAAAATCCAGAAATTCTACTATGAAAAAAAGAAGAAAACATGTATAAGGAGACCCACCAGTCTCCACTTCTGACTTAGTTCATTAAAACCCATCTGTTAGAAAATCCATATTTTTCCAAGTGTTTATTTTTTAAACAAAGAACTGGAGAATTAATATGCCAATGCTGCCTCACCCCAGAAGGTGAAATACAAATAAGAGAGGTTTTAAGTACCAGAATTTCAATCTCTTCTTCTCTCACTCTTCTCTTTCTATCATTTATCTCTCTATCATCTACCCATCTATTTTGACCTCTGTTAAAATTTGTATTGATAACCCTTACTTATGCAAATAGAAATCCACTTTAGTTAAAGCCTCTAGATTTGAAGTAGTCACTTCAGTGATACTAGAATTTACTTTGAAATGCCTGAAAAAAACAAGGCTGATTGCATAGAGGGATGGAAGCAGATAGGAAAATCTAATAAAACAAATATAATAATATGTAAATGATAGAAACTAGGTGGTGGTCATATGGGTATTAATGTTAGAAGACTTTCCTCTTTGCTCTTTTTGAAAAATTTTCTTAAAAAAATGTTGAAATGCAAAGTCAAAATGTCTTGTGACCAGAAGAAATCAGTGACAACACAGTGAGAAAAATCCCTAAGTATATAAAGCATAATATTTCTAAATTACCCATAGTCAAAGAAGAAACCACATAATTAAAACATTTTGAAGCTAAATAATAATAAAATATATTATACTTTGTGAGATATGGGTAAATCAGTTCTTAGAGGAAAATGTATCACTTTAAATGCAATTTATAAAAAAAACCCACCAAAAAAAAAAAAAAAAAAGGCTTAAAATCAAGGATGTAATCTACCAACCCAAGAAGATGGGGGGAAAACAAATTTTAAACCCTAGAAGGTAGGAAAGAGAAAATAACAAGATAAGAACAGAAGTCAATGAAATATGAATCAGTTGAAGAATAAAGTGGACAACACAGCTAACAATTTGTTCTTTGAAATGACTATCATAATTCATAAACCCTAACAAGACTGAAAGGAGAGAAAAAACACAGTTTACCAAAAATGTTTTGGAGATGTTTCAAACCATCTCTGAGAATAGAGTCAATCCTATAAATTGCATGACATCTCAAGGGTGATAAGAAAATATAAACAACTTTATGCAACAATTTTGACACATTCCCAGAAAAATACATAATTCCAAATCTGATATAATAAGAAACAGAAAAATGTAAATCTACTAAAAAATATATCTACTAAAGAAATTGAAATTAAAACCTTCTTAAAAAGAGGACTTCAGGTCCACCACACACGTAAGAAATAATACCAATTGTATACAGCTCGGTGGAGGAAAAATACTTCCAAATTCTTTTCGGGGGGCAGATATATCACCCTAATACAAAAGCAGACAAGAAAAGCAAATTAAAGCTAAATGTCTCTCACAAACATAGGCATAAAAAAAACCTGAACAAAATACTAGCAAATATAATTCACTAACTTATTATAAAAAAAGATAGTGTATTATGGATTAGGTGAATTTATCTAAAAAATGCATGATTGTCTATAACATTTAAAAAGTAATAAGTGTAGTTTGCCACCACATTAACTGGATAAAGGAGAAAAAAATTATTACCTTGGTAAGTGCAAAAAGGTGTTTCATAAGGTTCAATTATGATTTTTTAAAACTCAGGGAACTAGACACTTAAAAGTACGTACTTCATTAGGTGAGGAGTATCTATAAAAAATGTGCAGCTAGAATCACGCTTCATGGTGGAATGTTGAATAATTTCACCTTCATAAAATATTTGCTTTTTGGTTATTACTAGCCCTGTTTATTAACATATCTACTGCCGAGAAGGTTGTGGTAGTGGAAATACACTATTTTTTATAGGATGAAAGGAAATGTTCAGAAGAGAATAAACGACCTTGATGATTTGGGGAGAGCTCATTGGTGGAGGCTGTTGTTTCATTGCTGTTTGGGTGCAAGCATGGATGGAGACAGTGGCTCTAGTTGGGGTCTCTGACAGTTCATTCACATTAACAGAAAAGGAGATTTATTTGGGCAAAGATGTGTGTCGATGGACATAGGTTCTGGTGGGAGTTTGTGGAAATACTTCTTCTGTTTGCCTCTCTTATCTCGCCATTTGATGATTTTCTTTCTCTTCTTGGCTGAAGAAAATCATTTCTTCAATTCTGAAAGTTGGTAGCTTAATTAGGATGTGTCTCATCACTGAGTTTTCTTTATCTGCAAAATTGTTTTTGTCTTCTTGTCAGACGATTTTTCATGTATTGTGTCTTTGAGGACCTCTCCTATTTAATTTTTTTTGGGTTCTTTCCCTCAGGGATACCTGTTATATTTATTGATAATCTTTCTCAGTTTTCTCTCTAATTTCTTTGATCATTTTTTCCATCTTCATCTGGACTTATTCTGGATATCTTAGGCCTTTTCTGTAACAATGATTTGATTTTTATCATCTATTCCATTCCTTGCTGATTCTAATTTATATATTAATTCTAAAATGATGCTATTTTTGTTCTTGATTATTTCCTTAAGTATGCAATTTATCTTATTATCTTATTCTTTTGCACTGTCATCTTGTGTTTAAAATTTTATTTTATTGAATTCACAGTCTTATCACTTCTATAGCATAAAGCAATTTTATGGAATTTTCTTCTATTTTTGATTTCCTTCTAGGTTACTAGTATAAATTTTGCAAACTATATATTGTTTTGTCTTTCATCTCTGCCATATTATTATTAAGCATCATTCCTCCCAAATTTCTTTTCATTTGGCTCAGAATTAGATGGTTCTTCATAGAGTCATCATATGAGCTCTGATATATTGCAGCTTTCTTTTTGACTTCAGGGCCACAGCATATCTTTGTGCAACTGCTTTATTGTACAGGGCAATTGGTCCAAGAGGCAATTGGGGTTGACATTCAGTCAGGACAACGCTCATGCTGCTGCATCTTTTAATGGCTGCTTTTTTATCTAACTGACATATGTGTGTCCTGCTAGATTCTCTTCCCACCAAAACTGACACCGGCTTTTTTGTCCCTTCCAAATTGTAGTTTAAGATCTCCTTATTCTGTGTTCTAGCCACTTTCCTAAAGTTTGAGAGAGTGGAGGTAAAAGAAATCAGCGGAGGCAGTTCGGGAACTTTTTTGGCATACCTTGGTACTCAGTCTCTGTTGTCCTGAGATTTCTTAATTGTCCTGTGCTGGTACTCAAGCCACGTGCTTCAGGATTCAGGGTGGCGTTGGGAGTGATTTTCATTCTCGTGGGGATAATCCTTAACTTGTGAATTCTTTTCCTAATTCAGGACAAAAATATCCTGTTTGTCCCTAGCAACGATTTAGCCAATAATCAGTAGACAGGAAAGATCAAGATCCTTCTCAATTGCCTTGCTCAAAATTTGACGAGTCTCAGTTGGGATACTCAGACACTTCTTGGCTCAGTAACATGGCTTCTTTGGGAAATAGCAGTGTTTATTCTAAACAGTATTTTCTTGCTCTGTCTGGAATCATGTATTTTTCTCAAATAGTCACCTTTACTCATTTGATGGCTATTAAAATTTTGATTGTTTTAAAATTAGTTTTGTTCACCACATGTGGGAGGGGGAATTCTATATTACATTTTCCGTTCATTATTCTTAAAACCAGAACACAAAGATCAATAAAATAGAAAAGGGATTCCAAAAATAAAACTATTGTTGCATCTTAAGATTGTTGCACTTACTGGTCAGAGCTGTGGATATTTCAAAAATATAAATAATATCGTGAACATGATCACAGCTGATGCTTAGTTTGCATAATAATTACAGCCCTAAAAATTTTTTTCCTAAATGTGGTTATCCCTCTCAAAAATTACCATGGCTGTCTATCTTTTCCCCATTTTTCCTCCACCTACATTATCAAGGTATAGCCTGTGGTCTTCATGGGAAAGCTCATCATTAGGGAAGGGAATCAGAAAAGTGCACTGTAGGAGCTCTTTGGGTACAGAGTAAGTCAGTACAAAAGGCCACATTACTTCATCTCTCCCTGTTTCTATCCTTTTTTGCCGCATAACTTAGCAGCGCCCGCCCCTGCAGATGGGACGACCTCCCTCACCACCTAATTCTGAATCAGCCCCCGCTTGCTTTATGTGATAGACTGAAACAGAAGGGGCAGCAGTGCAGTTTGAGCATAAACTTCCAGAAGTCTTCGTGCTCTGCTTGCTTTCTGGTGCCTCTGTCACTACCATGAGAATACGCCCAGGCCAGTCTGCGGGAGGATGGGAAACACAGAGCATCCCCTGAGTTGCCTTGCACCTATGGAAGCAGCTGAGGGCACTGAGCACTAGCTAACCGCACACAGGCAAGTGAGCCCAGCCAAGATCAGTAGAAGGGCCTAACTGGCTCCAGACATGGCCATTGGCTGTGAGACTTCCCCCTTCTCCTGACTCCCATTTTTAAATGAGATTTCCTTTATTCAGTTTCACAAAGTAATACTCACCTGCTGGTCTGGAGCAAAAGACATAGAATTCATTATTTCAAACAATTCCACTTTTTCCTGAGAGACAAACATAGTGTATGTTTACTAGTGAGGTACACGGCACATAGGCTGGGCTCTCTGGACAATGTGGGTCTACCCAAAGCAGAGTTCCCAAGACAGGCTCTATGGACTTTCCATGGGCATATCATGGCAAGATAATTTTGGGTTGAAATAAGCTGATTAAAGGTAAATAGTTTCAAAAATTTTATTTGAACAGCAAGACATATTATAGTTTTTGATATGTAAATTCCAGGACACATATTTCCCACTTTATTTTATCATGGTTGAGTTCCATATCATTTTGCTATAGGGAGTTTTGTTTATTCTGTACTTGTTTTGTGTTACCTCGTGAGACACTTGTGCTCCAAAGGACACAATTTGGGAAAAGATAGTCTAAGGACAAGAGACAAAATCGTAGATAAATTAGAAGTTTGTTTTCCGTACATTCATTTCATTTTTCTGGCATACCTTTGTGCAATCTTAATTATGCGTCAGGAGTATTTTATTTGTTTTCTTATTTCTAATTACGGGATAAAAGTCTCTCTCCAGTGATGGATCTTAAAAGAAAGGGCGATTGAGGTAGAGTGTAGGGAGGCCCATGCCAGCACCACTAATATCCTATGCAGAGACCTGGAAAGAGTTCAGTCAGCTGGCTGGGTTAAGGCTATTCCTGCCAGCCAAAATTGTAGATGAGAAAAAAACAAAAAACCAAAAAAAAAAAAAAAAAAAAAAAAAAAAAAATCCGAAACTGCCATTTTCATTAACAATCTGATAAGCATTTTCTGCTGCCTTGAGGTAAAGACCCTGCAAACTCCAAGCTATTTTGAAAGGCTCAGCACTAATCTCTGTTGTGCTCCCAAGACTGGTGCCGCTGATGCCGTGTGCACCTGGATGGGTCTGGCTTGCTAAAGCACGTGCTGGGTTCCAACTGCCAGACCTCAAGACTCTCCTGGTCTGCTGGCTCTCTTAGCACCTCTGCTTGCCCTCACTGTAGCATTTGGGCCCACTTCAGTTTTTTCATGTCACACATGGGCATTAAGGACCCTGGAATCAAGCTTGTCTAAATCACTATGTTCAGCGGCTGCTGCTTCAAACTATGTTGAATGACTTCTCCCTATTATTTCTGGGAAAGCATACCACTACCACCATCACACCTATCTTAATGTTTTTAAAAGCCCATATCAGCTAGCTTTTGCTAAAAATAAAGCTGCTGAGCAAATAGCCAACAAGCCTAAAATCATCCAGAGTTATATATTCATTGCTCACATGTCTGGAGCCAGTTAGGCCCTTCTACTGATCTTGGCTGGGCTCACTTGCCTGTGTGGGGTTAGCTAGTGCTCAGTGCCCTCAGCTGCTTCCATAGGTGCAAGGCAACTCAGGGGATGCTCTGTGTTTCCCATCCTCCCGCAGACTGGCCTGGGCGTATTCTCATGGTAGTGACAGAGGCACCGGAAAGCAAGCAGAGCACGAAGACTTCTGGAAGTTTATGCTCAAACTGCACTGCTGCCCCTTCTGTTTCAGTCTATCGAATAAAGCAAGCAGGGGCTGATTCAGAATTAGGTGGCGAGGGAGGTCGTCCCATCTGCAGGGGCGGGCGCTGCTAAGTTATGTGGCAAAAAAGGATAGAAACAGGGAGAGATGAAGTAATGTGGTCACGTGATACAACCTTTGCAGTCTTGGTACCAGACACATTTGGAGGTGGGCAAGGGCAAACCAGAGCCCTGGTGTTTGACTTTCCTGTTCTCCTTCCTCTGCCTCACTTTTGTACCACTCATCGGTACCCTAAGGAGCCATCTCCCCTCCTTTCTTCTTGTGATCTGGATAGGATCTCTGTTATACAATATTGTATAATCAAGCCCATCAAACAAGCCTCTTTAGTTATTCATGAGTGAGATAAAATGACTCAAGAAATCCTTTTCTTTTTGACATCTTATTTGCATGACAAAATTATTGCTAGGGTGACTAAGAAATTCAGATTTGAATCTCAAGGTTGACTATTGGCTTCTATGCTTTAGGCAGTATCCTTGCTCTTCTTCCCTTGAGAGACAAGCCTTGAGCTTAGCTATGGAAATTTAAGGCTACTCGTGAACATGATTGGAGAAATAATGGAGAAATAAAAATGCATCAGCTTAATATTTACAAAATACCTACTCCCATTACATTTTGCCCCTGACTTTAGGTACAGATTTTACTTCAGGCAGCAGATTTTATTGTTTAATTTCATAGTTTATTCCAAGGACATTTACATTTTGATACAGGGCCTAAGCTGCTACACCTCTTAGGGTTTCCATTTCCTTATCTATATAAATAAAGTTAACAGAATTGAAATATATAGGCTTGGGAAAATTTATTTAACTTTTCTGGGTTTTAGTTTCCTCATCTGTCCAATAAAATCTATTGGGAATCCCTTGCAACCCAATAACACTGCTATTTTTAAAATTCCAAATACCCTCAAGACCTCATTTTAAGACTCTGATTGTAACCGCAGAATAATTTCATTACTGTGCAAATGGGGAAGGAGATATTTGGAACAAAACTTGTCACCTCAGAATGTGTCTCTTTGACATGTAGATTTTAGGCTGATTAGTTTTAAAGAACTAAAGGCTCAGGAGGAAACTTTCACCTTCCCTTTAATTGCCTACAACAATTTGGTTAGAAGACCTGCTGGGGGAAGAGAGCCACCACCATAAATAACTATAGTCTAAGATGAGCTAGGGTTGGTAGACAGGGAAAGACTAAGCAAAATGTGTTTGTTAAAATTTTTCTATAGATTACACTGCTTCTGTATAGCCTAGCAAGCATTTGTTTATCAAACATTTACTCTTTTTCATCTTCCTGTGAGTTGTCTTCCCTCCCTTTGAAGTCCCAGACCCCTCGCCTGTTCTCCTTAGCTCTGGATGCCATATACTCCTCAGTTGCCTGACTGCCTGTGGGCCTCCTATTCTCATGAGACCCCTGTCACATATGTGATTAAATTTGATTTTCTCCTGTTGATTTGTCTCCTGTCAATTTAATTCTTAGACCATCCAAAAGAATCTTGAGGTAATAGGAAAATTTTTCCTCCCCAACAGAGACAAATTTTTCCTCCCCAACTGTACTCATTTCAGTACAGTTCAGGTCAGAGAATGGAACCATAATACAGCTTCTAAGGCCAGTGCTGCTAGAGATTGGAACACTGCCTGCATAAAAACAAAAGATTGGGGAGAATGTTGACTTTCTAAGGAAGCAAGTCAGGAATACCTAACTTATCTGCACCTAAAGCAGTGAAATAACTAAAAGAAAATTTTGCATTAATTTAAAATGGGAAAGTCAACTGAGGGCATATAAAATGGCAATAAAGGCAGCAAATGCAAAGTTTATTCATTACTAATTGATATAATTTATTGTACTTCAGTATTTCAGATTCTATACTTTCATTTCCCCACTAATCTTCACAAATACTCTGGCAAGATAAGCATTATTATCCCAGCTTCCAAAAGTATGAATAAAAGTGACCTACCCAAGAGCACACACATATGGGGGGGGGGGTGTGCTGGTTTGTGCATGGTTCAGGCTTTTGCACAGGGACAGCACAACCAGAGGGTACAGGGACAGCGGTGTTGGAGACACCTCTTCCCAATCTCTCACATTGACAAGTGAGTTGAGAAAGTTAACTGTCTTAGCCACTCTTGTTGGAGCACTGATCATTCTATCATGCCTTACATTCTGTCCTTTAAAAAGGTGTTAAATCCATTCAGTCCAAAATAGGTTGAAAAAACAGAGTCAGGCTATTGCTGGTCATCTTTCAAGGTTAACCATGAGTTAAAATCAGAACGCTGGGGGCACCTGGGTGGTTCAGCGGTTGAGTGTCTGTCTTCGGCTTAGGGTGTGACCCCGGGGTCCTGGGATGGGGTCTCACATGGGGCTCCCCGCAGGGAGCCTGCTTCTCCCTCTGCCTGTGTCTGTCTCTCTCTGTGTGTCTCTCATGAATACATAAATAAAATTTTTAAAAACTAGATTAATTATGAAGAAAAAGGAACTCGCATCTTCTCATCACATCTAACACTAGTGTTACAGAATTCCCAATCATCCTGTACGTCACTGTGATATTGTTTTCATTGTTACACAGGCTCATTGATAAGCAAAATAATTCTTAAGATCATTTCAGATACCAATGTCAGATATTTTTAGTATAACAATGTTATACAAGTCATTAAACCTTCTTTCAAATAAGGCATGTTTGTTGTTCTTCAAAGTTAGCTTAATCAAGGAACCCTGGTGCTCACAGGTGGGAGACACATCGATGTGCTTCTGTTGTCAATGTGTACTGAGCTTAGTGTTTTGTCACTGACCTATAATGATAAAATTGATAAAAATTTTGGAAGTACAGACTGCCCTATACATAAAGTTAAATACTACATTGAGACAATTTTTAGGTTATTCTAGCAAAGTGTTCACTTCTACAAATCATACCAACAAAAATATATTTTGTCCACATTAACTTGTCTTTTTATGTGTAGCTATCATATAAATGTTTCTTTAGGGGAAAAATACAAACTATTCTTGTTTTTTAAATGAATATGTTTTTGTATCACACAAATATTAATTTCTTTAAATGAAGACTTTGGGAATACATTTGCCAAAATGCCTCGTCTTTTTAAAGACTTATAGCCTGTAGTTTAAAGTAGATATCTATTTCATATAATAGTACTTTCATCTTTTTTTTTTTAGTACTTTCATCTTAATGAAAAACACCTCTGAATATCGGTCAAGTAAAACCATAAACATAATAACATAAACTTTTCTTATCTAATGGTCTTTTTGGAAATAAGAAACAATGCAATTTGAAATAAACAGATTTTGGAGGGGAGCTTTTAGAAAAGATTAAGTATCAGAGTAAAGTTTTCATTGCACTCTTTGTACTACAAAAATATTATTCAGGTTTAATAAGCTATTTTAATTTCACTAAGCTTACCCTGTGTTTTTTTTAAAAGATTTTAATTTACTACTTTTGAGAGAAAGAAAGAAAGAGCATGGGGGACGGGGCAGAGGGAGAAGCAGATTCCCCAGTAAGTGGAGACCCCCAGTGAAGGACTCAATCCCAGGGCTGAGCCAAAGGCAGATGCTTAACCTACTGAGCCACCTAGGCACCCCTGCTTACCCAGTGTTCTTGATGAAGAGCAACAAAAATAAAAGAGAAAAGGCACAATTTGAAAGCACATCACTTATAGGAGTTTCAGCAAAGGAAAAAATGAGTGAAAATACCTATATTGGTTTTCAGAATTTGGAGGCAATGCTGAGGTACCAACTCACCACCAAGAGCATGAAATGTGGGGATCCCTGAGTGGCTCAGCGGTTTGGTGCCTGCCTTTGGCCCAGGGTGCGATCCTGGAGTCCCGGGATCGAGTCCCACGTTGGGCTCCCTGCATGGGACCTGCTTCTCCCTCTGCCTGTGTCTCTGCCTCTCTCTCTCTCTCTATGTCTATCATGAACAAATTAAAAAATAAATAAATAAAAATAAATCTTAAAAAAAAAAAGAACATGAAATGTTAGAAAATAAGATTCTTTCCTGATAATTAAACTCTAGGGTAAACTCAAAGATCTTGACATCAAAAAGCACAGAACTCTCAAGATACGTTCCCTGACAGGATGTATGAACTCCTTAAAGAGGTGTCTGTAGCTGTTAAGGCCTAGGGATAAAGGCTGGAAGTGCAGCACTATTAGTGCCCATCCCAGCACTATCCGGAGAGGGAGAAGCCTTGTTAACTAGCTTTAAGTTACCTGGTCCTATTGTTAAGTCAGTCCCAGTCATTGATTTGTGAACTAACCCTCTGTGTTGATTCTGTGCACACAAGACGACCTTCTGGTTCATGTGTCTGTATGTACGTTTTCATGTATCCGTATCCCCATTTTAGCTCTACCTATTAAGAAAGAATGCACTGGTCTTGGACGTACAATTGCTTCAGTCCATTGAAAAGTATATTTTACTTTCTCAATAAATGCAAAGCTCTTTTATCAGTTTTGAGTGTTCCATTAATAGAAGACTGGCACTGGATCCAGATCTCTACACAGTCTCACCCAAGTCATAAATGACTCTGTGAGGCCCTCTGGGTGCTATCCAGCCTGATTTCATGCTCAGTGACTGGAAGAAACTTTATTTGTTAATAGTCATGGCATTTCAGTATTATAAATGCTGAGTCTTACTTTCCCTCTTGTAAAGCAAGGATAATAGTCCTTATATGCCTATATAATCTTGCCAGTACTTTGCTTTGCCAAACACTCTTGGATCCTACTCTTGTCCCTTGCCCTCAGTTTCTTGGCTTGAAGAGCCTGCTTCCCAAAATAGAGTGAATATTCTGGATAATTCTAGGTAATTGCTTTCGTAGCTTCCCTTGAAGTTGGAGCATGAAGATATTACTCAGTCCTGAACAACAAAAACCCTGTAGGGAAATTATGGGAAGTTTTCCTCCCTAATAAAAATCACACTTGACAAGCTGAAAAACAAAGGGGACACTTCCTACATATGCTTCTTCTTTCTAAAGCTTTAAAAAGAAAACTTTGTTTTTTTTTAAATATTTTTATTTATTTATTCATAGAGAGAGAGAGAGAGAGAGAGAGGCAGGGACACAGGCAGAGGGAGAAGCAGGCTCCATGCAGGGAGCCTGATGTGGGACTCGATCCAGGGTCTCCAGGATCACGCCCCGGGCTGCAGGCAGCGCTAAACTGCTGCGCCACCGGGGCTGCCCCTAAAAAGAAAACTTTGATTTGCAGAGCTTTTCTTTGGGAACAGCAGAAGATGGGAGAGGTCAAGAGGAATTTGGATTCTTTGGTGCATGCAGCATGATTCCTCTCTGACCGGAGAATCATGCCTTCCCATCTTCTCACCACCATTGCTGGAACTGACCAAGACCAGGACTCAGCTGTGGCAACTACCTAATTATATTGCCAAAGTAGTGAATCTCTCTTTCTTCTGTATTTCCCCCCTCTCTTTCATATCACCCCCACCACATACACACAACGTGAGCTCATGGGCTAAAGCAACTAGACACTTGACAAGTAAAAAACTTCGAAGTGAAGAAAACAAACTGAACAAAATATGCTGTGTGAAGAAGAAATACTGGAATAGATTGGTTGGTATTTTATAACAGCTCTGATAATGTTCCAAAAAGATATAAAGAGAGAACTTTATAATATGAAACAAGAATTAAAGTAAAATAAAACCCAGGAAATATACACTATGAAAAATAAAATTATTGAAGCAAAAGCCACAATAAATCAGGTAAGTAGATGGGTAACAACTGAAAAGGAAAATAGTATGTTGAATAACGTGTTGAGGAATTCTCCCAGAAAGCACCAAGTAATAATAAATAGAAAGTTCTAAAAATATGAATAGCAGAAATCAAAGCCTAAACATTGGGATAATAGGAATCTCAGAAGAGGAAAAAAATTGAAAAGAAGATGTAAGCTGGGGAAAAAATGGAGATAATCTTCAAAATTAAAGATGAGAGACTGATCGAAAGGGTTCACAGAGAAACAGAAGAGAAAAAGAAAACTCAAAACCTATGCACGTTTGAATGACACTGAAGAAAATCAAAAACAAATGCTAAAGGCCTCAAGAGAGCAGGTAAACCACAAAAAGAATAATTAGAGTTGCATCATATTTCTCAGCAGCATCACTGGAAGTAAGGAGATAAGATATTCAATGAAAATACTTTTGTTCCTAGAATTTTATACCTAGCCAAATCACCACGTTTAAGAATGCAACAGCTGCAGAAGTCATAGTTGGAAGAATTCTTAATGCCCACCCCCCAAGATCCTCAACTGGGTGTGGACACACCCACATAATCCCCCAGGGGGTGGATATGTGGTGAATTTTATTCCTGTGGTGAAATTATGTTAGATGGCACAGTGGGCTTGGAGAAAGAAATTATCCAGGTGAGACTTTTCTAAACACATGAGCCTTTAAGCCCTACATCTTGAGGTCAGAGAAGTCCAACACAGACGGGGTCAGAGATCTGAAACTTCAGACACTCTCCTGGCCTTGAAGGAGCAACTGCCAAGATTTGGAGAGGGTGACGGGGCAGGCAATGGCAGGCATCCTCAAGAGTCAAGAATGGCTTTTGGTCAATAGCCAGCAAGAACTAGATTTTCTCAACAACCTGAGTGAACCTGAAGGTGGATTTTTCCTCCCTGAACTTCAGACCAGAACTCAGCTTAGCCACCATCTTGCTTTCAGCCACGGGAGACCCTGAACAGAGACCCAGGTCTCTGGAGATTCCTAAGCCACCAAAACTACGAGATAGATTTGTGTTGTTTTAAGGTATTAACTAGATAGTGAATTGTTGCACAGCAATAAAAATGACTGCGGAAGTCTTGCCACATAAATACCTTCTTGAAAACAATTAGAGTTTTCAAATAAGAAAAATCCAGGGAATACTTCAAGATGAGGACAAATGAAGGACAGAAAAGTATACTCTTATTTCACTAACAAACATGGTGTGAAAGCTCCTAAATCAAATATTAGCTCATTAATTCCAACTATATATATACATACGTGTGTGTGTGTGTATATATATATATATATATGATTTTATTTATTTATTTGAGAGAGAGAGATAGCAAGAAGGAGCACAAGCAGGAGAAGAGGGAGAAATAGGATGCAGGATTGGATCCCAGGACCCCGGGATCATGACCTGAGCAAAAGAGTGACACGTAACAGACTGAGCCTCCCAGGTGCCCCCCAACCAGATAGATGCTAGATAGATAGATAGACATAGAGAGAGAGAGAGAGATTTTAAAATCATGATTAAGTACAGTTTCTTTCAAGGCATAATAAATTACCCCAAAGCTCACCAGTGTAAGAAGACAACCATTTTGCTTGCTCTGGCTCCAGGGGTCAGGAATCTGGGGAAGGCCGAGAGGAGCAGTTCTCTTTTTCGTTACAATTAGATGCTGATTGGTCTTCTGCTTTGCCTCATAGCCAAGGCTGTGAACTTCAGCTCGGCCAAGTGTTAAGAAGGATTGGGAGGATTTAAAATGGCTTTTTCTAATCTAACCAAGTCTTTAAAGACTACCACCTTGCTTGGGACTTGAAAATCCTATTTACCATTGAAAGCTGAGAAATGGCTTTATTGCTTTAGCTACTGTATGTCTTTTCTCCAGAAATGGGTTGGGACCCACAGAGCAGCACAGTCTATAATTTAACCTGATGAAAAACTTCTACGCCTCTTGTAAATCACACCAACTATATGCCAAATATTGTATTATAATCTTAGCTATGAAGATGAGTAAAATATTATTTCTGCCCTAGAGGAATTCCTAGCCTCGGAGCAGAGACAGGCATGTAAAGAACTAACCACAACCTTACATAGCCAGCCCTGTAATAGTGGTATGAGCAAAGCATAATGAGAACACAGGGAAGGCTCACCTGAAAGTCTACAGGAAATAGCTGTGCTTTACGCAAGAGGATTATAGTCCTGCTGAAATATAACGGGCAAAATAAATAACAGAATTTAGAGAAAGTAACCATGGGGAAAAAAATCCATCAATATCATTTATATTAAAGGAAAATAGTTTCTTGAATTCAAGATAATTGACCTGATGTCACATGAGGAAAATAAACCAATTTTTGCTCTTTTTTGTTTATTATTTGTTACTTACCTTTTTTTCTTACCTTTTTTTTCCTTTTTTTTCTCTCTTTTTTTTTAAATTAAAAGATTTCATTCTAAAATTCCATTTTCCTAAGATTAGTTAAAGATGCATGAAGTTTTGTCTTTGAAAAATGTAATGTTTCTTGGGGCCCCTGGGTGGCTCACTCAGTTAGGCACCTGCCTTCGGCTCAGGTCATGATCCTGGGGTCCTGGGGTCCAACCCGCATCAGGCGTCCTGCTCAGCTGGGAGTCTGCTTCTCCCTCTCCCTCTGCCCCTTCTCTTGCTCATGCTGTCTCCCTAATGGTCTCTCTCCCCCTCTCTCTGAAATAAATAAATCTTAAAAAAAATAAAATTAAATGTTTCTCTCTTTCAAAGTTTAAAATTCTCTTTGACCATTATTCACGATCACCTTCGATTTGTAAGACATTGATGAAATGCTGTGGGACCTATCAAGATGGAAAAAAAAACAAAACCAAAAAAAAAAATAAAAAAACCACATGAGTTTCTGGCCTTTTCAGGTTTACATGCTAGTAGGAGAGACTGTGGCACAAAAATACCATAATGTCAAGTAATATAGAATGAATGCCACCAAGACACTATGGAAATTGGGGTGAATTTGGTTGCTGCCTGTAACCTGAGTGACGTCATGTATCTAGGTTTAGGCTTTTGGTGTTTTTATCACATCAGTGTTGCAGCAGAATCTAGCACTGGCAGGGACTGCGGCGGAGGGCACTAAGGGTCAGCGAAGTTTCACCATCTGCCCAGGGTCACATGGTTAAGGCACAAGATTCTGAGTCTGTGTTTCAGCATTTACTTTCTAAATCAGGACTGCAGATTCACCACCTGTTGCTAAGTTCAGCTCACGGCCCTGCCTTAATGCTATTATTCTTAGCTACTGCAGTATTTTAGAGGAATCTCTTTGAATTACTTCTGGCAGCGCACGTGTATAGGGTGATCTGACCAGCGAAACAGCCAGGAGCTGCCCAGGGCATCTGAACCCCTGCTCTACGGCATGTGGGATGCGGTACGTGGGCTCCTTAGAACCTGTCCGGTGCCATTTAGGTTCTGGGTCTTTGAATTTATAGCTCCCACTTCCTGGGACAAACATTACCACCCTTTCTTATTTTTATTTTTTTGAACTATTATGTATATCAAGACTCTGCTAAGGAGCTCCCTCCCTTGGAAGTTGAGCCAGCCTGGCTTTGCCTTATCTCCTGTGTGTAAGCGCTGCATCCTGAGTCTGTCTCTGAAAAACACTTCAACTCTACTTTGTAATCATCCATTTACTTCCAGATGAATTGAGGGCAAGTATTACCTATTCATCTTGGGATCTCTAGTGCTGTGTGGTATCTCTAGCACACAGAAAAAATTCAATAAACGTTTATTGACAAGATGTTATTTTGTGAAATGGGGTGGAGAAGGCAAAAATGACATAAAAGTGCCATATTTCTTTGTGCTTTTCTAGAAAAGTAGTCTAGCATATGCAACTCCTTGCAATTTGTGATTTAGTATCATATGCTTTTTTGTCTTTAATTATATTTTTAAATCTTCCAGGGAAAATAATTATAAATCTTAAATTATATAGGTAGTATTAGTAATTAGTAGGATATTGAAAAGAGAAAGAAAGAAATTTACCACCTAATTTTTTTTTTGAAAGCATGACTTAATAAAGTTGGATCTAGGCCAAAGGAAAATGAAATATATGAGTACAGAACGAGGAAATCCATAAAGTTTATAGTGAAGCCTCTGATCGTGAAGAATCCTTTCAGCTGTGAGTCTCTATGACTGATGGTTTTGCCAGTTGACGAGTCTGAGTAAGGGAAGCAGCTACGCCCGGCAGGTGCACCTTGGGGTTTGGATTCATTGCCTCCCAAGCCCACCTAGCTATTAGCTTGTGGTAGCTACTTCTCTTGTATTAGATTCTTCTCAAAAATAAACCCCCAACTCCCTGGCCTGCTACGTCCACTCTGGGTGCTTCAGCTCAGGCTCTGTGACTCTCGAGGCGGGAAGGGCTGTGAGTCTGTACTTGTCAGATGGAAATGGGACATTTGAGAATGCAGTTGGTCTGGTTCCAGCGGCTTCTTGACTCTACAAGAAAAAGCAGCAGCTGGCCCATTGGGAGAAACTTTATCCCTTACTCTGCTGCCCGAAGCATAGCCATTGGGTTTTCTTGATTCGAGAAGGTTCCTCTAAATGTCCACTTCACTTATAGCTTTTAGCTTGGCCATGCTGAAATCTGATGGTTTTGACTGCATCGGGGCCACAATTCAGCCTCAGTCCCAGTTATGTGCGGGATCAAAAATGGACAGGGTTACTCTGCTCAGTGGCAGGACTCAAGGCATTTCTCAGGGCTGTGTCCAGTACGTCCCTCACTGAATTTGTTGTACCCTATCCACTCTTTAACATTTGTCAGTGAACTAGCCATTCTCATTTGTCAATTGGAAAACTGCAGATGAATTAAAGATGTTCTTTTCGGGGCCATGAACTATAGAAATAAAATCCTGATTAATGCTAATGCTGTCTTAGTCACATAAGGAGATGCCCATGATAAGGGCTTGTTTTCTGATTAGAATGTGTGGAGTCAAGCTATTAATGGAGGCTTCTGCTCCCAGATGCCACCGTTGCTCTCTGGTTCACCGTGGTGCCTGACATTCATCATCAGAGTCTTGGCACAAAGTGAAGGACTCTTGCTTCTTGATTTAGAGGGTGCCACTCTCAGACCTGTGACTCCTACCAAAAGTTGACCCATTCATCTTGCGGTGGGGAGACCACATCACACAGAACATCACCCATGTTGTTCCCAGAAGATTGACTATATCAGGCCTTTGAACCCTTTCAGGGCTATCGGCTCTGCCTCGCGGACATTGACACATTTTCAGGTTACAGCGTTGTTCTTCTAGTCTGATATCCCATTCTAGCCACGTTATTGTGTCCCTTGAAAATAATCTTTGTCATATTTTTTGTTTCTTTTTTTTTTTTAATTTTCTGGGCCACTTGCGATTGGGAAATAATGTACCTTTTATCGCAAAAACCACTCAACAATGGGTAATGGTCAAAATATTCAATGGACTTTCCACTCTTCCCACCATCTATAGATATCTAGTGTTGAAATTGCCTTTCAGGAATAGACTCAAAAAGGGGCACCAGGGCGTCTCAGTGGGTTAAGCATGTACCTTCTGCTTAGGTCATGAACCCAGGGGTCCTGGGATTGAGTCCCACATCGGGATTCCTGCTCCTCTCCCATCCCTCACCTGCTGCTCCCCCTGCCTGTGCACCTCTGTCTTATAAAAAGGAAATAAAATCTAAGAAGGAAAGAAAGAAAGAAAGAAAGAAAGAAAGAAAGAAAGAAAGAAAAAGAAAGAAAGAAAAAAAGAAAGAAAGAAAGAAAGAAAGAAAGAAAGAAAGAGACTCCAAAAGGTTTCTGATTCTATGTCTCTTATCTCCTCCTTCTGCAGAAACTTGGTAGGTAGCGTGGTCACTAAATACAGCTGTCCCCAGAAAGAGATAGTGGCGCATTTCCACGAAGACAGGCTTACACAAGAGTGTTTACTGAAGCTTCATTCATAACGGCCCACATTCAGGAACAAACAAAATATCCTACGAGAGGTGAATGAATAAACCAACTCTGCTATTTCATACAATGAAAGAATCCTTAGCAAAATGAGGGAATGCGCTGCTGATGGGCGCAAGGCCATGGAGGGAAATGCATGACACACGTTGACCGAAGTAAGGCAGACATGAAAGCACAACACGTAGGCTTCCACTTGGATGAATTCCAGGATGCCCACAACGACTTTGCGGGTGTAGAGATGAGAACAGTGCTTGTTGCTGGGCGGCCGGCACTGACCGGGGTAGTAACGGAAGTAAACTTCTTAGGTGAGGGGAAGCTTGGGGAGAATGTAGCTTATACAGCTGCATTTTTAAAACTGATCAAACTGTACATGGAAGGTCTTTGTACCCCACTCGCAGGTAAGTTACACCTCAAGAAATAACAAAGAAACATCTAGATGAAGGAAGTGTGACGTGAAATTTCCAAACCAGAGAAACCTAATTCAAGCCAGCAGTATAAAAAGGAACAAATAAAGAAGAAAACAAGAATATGTGTAATGGAAAACTAAGTAAGTCGCAGAGATGAAAAATACAGCCTAGGGAATATAGTCAGTAAGATTACAGTAACGTAAAAAAAAAAAAGATTACAGTAACGTTATCTAGTGACAGAAGGTGACCACGCTTGTCATGGCAAGTAGCGAGCAATGCATCGAATCTGAATCATTACGGTGTACACCTGAAACTAGGTAACATTGCCAACTATACTTCAGTGTTTTATTTAAAAAATTGAAAAAAAAAGACAGCAAAATAGATGGTCAGCTAGTCAAAATATATAAATAACTACAACTAATTATTTTCAAAAGGCAGAAATTTCCAGATTAAGCCATATAAAACAAATGTTAAAAACGAATGTTAAAACTCTAGTCATTAGTGCTTTGAAAGAGGCACCCGTCAAACTATATGAAGCCAAGAGATTTAAGGCTAAAGGACCAGAAATCATGTAACAACCAAAAAACTAACTAAAAGAAATACTTTGTGGTACTATCAGAAAACACATATTCCCAGTCAGACAAAAGAGACTCATCGTGACCGGTTTGTATACTGTTATAAGGTACAATCTGCCAACGTGTCATGTCTCGTGAATCTTTTATGCACCTAACACAATGACTTTAACATAAAGGAAAAATTGTTAGAAATTTAGAAAGCACCTGACAAAAGTACCTGACCCAGTCATAGTTGGGTCATTTAACACAGTTCTCTGAAAAATTGGTAGATAATAGAGACACAATGTATATGCATGACCTGGCTAATTCTGTTAATAATATTGGACACTAAACCTAAAACATTTTCTAATGTTGATTGAATTAGTCACACATTTGATCAGTAATGGGCCAAAAAGGAAATTGCAAACATTTCCCCATGACAGTTTTGGTAAGGGAAAGTAGCACGCTGCTGCTGCTTTGTTGGTAATACAGGTGGTTATAACCACTTTGTAAGGCAATTTGGTCATCTCTATCAGGATTTTACATGCATATATATTTCGTCCCAAAGGACTTTGCCTCTAGGAATATATATGACAAAATTACTCAGTATGTGCCCAAGTATATGTAAATAAGAGTGTTTATAAGGTACTATTATAATATCGAAAAACTGCAAAAGATCTAATAACATCACAATCAGGAGGTTGACTATATTATGCTCAACTACTATGCTTCCCCTACTGTGGAAAAGTATGAGTTCATAAAAAAAAATATATACATATATGTTTATATATATATATTTGCCTATAAGTAAATTTATATGTAGCTATGTGAGGTGATAGATGTTAACTAAGTTTATTTGGGTAACCATTTCACAATACATACCTATATCAAATAATTGTGTTGTGCATCTTAAACTAATTTAATGTTGTAGGTCAATTATATCGATAAAAATGGGGAAAATAAATAAATAATATATATATATGAATAATAATGCCCTAAAACTCGTGAATGAGGGGAATAGGCAAGAGATAGCAAAATAATATATGTATATAATAATACATACATTATAATATGATCCTATTCCGTGTGTGTGTTTAATTCCTAAGGTAATGAGAAGGTGCACCCCACATTGTAGGTAAAGGTGACTTCTGAAGGAGAAAATGGGATTTGGATGGTAGAAGATGAAGGAATATACAGGATGGGATGCGCACATTGCTTTCTGTTTTCATCTATAGTTTGAGTATTTTTATAGCCACTCATTTATTAAATAGTTAACAAAATATAATTCTAATTTAATCTGCGAGTTACTAGCCATCTAATTTTTAGATATCTCAACCCATGAGTTAATCATGTAAAGAAAAATAAGATTTTAGTTTTTATTTCACATAAAATATATATATTTTAAAGGAGAGGTTTGAATTTATTACATGTGCCATAATAAAAAGTCTGTGGCATATATAACACTGGTATAATATAATGCTTGTCCAGTGTGGACTCAAGAAAAATTTGTTAAATGAACAATAAGCCCTTAGTAATTAGATATTAAATCATGGACAACAATGATGACAACAACAGACATACACTGTAATTGACTCACTTATAAAAGAAAATGGAGGGTATGTTTATACATATACGTTTCCCATCTCCATGAATCCCCCAGAGCTTGTTTGAGCTTTGGAACCAAATAAGAGATCACAACAAGCAGCATATTTTTCTCAGTGTGAAGAGAATAGTAAAATGTTTTTTGTTTTTAAGGTTTTATGTATTTATTCCTGAGAGACACACAGAGAGAGGCAGAGACACAGGCAGAGGGAGAAGCAGGCTCCCCTGCGGGGATCCTGATGCAGGGACTTAATCCTGGGACTCAGGGATCAGGCCCTGAGCCAAAGGCAGACTCTTAACTACTGAGCCTCCCAAGCGTCCCTAAACTAGTAAAATGTTCTAATGCTGAGCTGAGCAGATATGGGCAGGGTAAATTTAAGAATCCATATAGGCTTTGATATAAGCTGTGCTTAATAATTTTTAAAAAATTCATGATTTGGAGGAACAATAATCACTGCATCATTTTTTGTTTTTTAGCTCACTTCTGTCTTTGTTACAGATCTATCTCCTCTATAGGTCTTTGAATCTGATCAGAACCTACCTTATGCATTGTATGGAATACTGGACTAGATCAGAGGTTCCCAATGTTTTTTCCATTCATGGCGTTTTTAGTATTTTAGTAATTTTTCCATGATGCCCTTTGACTGAAAGGAGTATCTTATAGTTCCTTTGTAAGGAAATTGTTAGGTCCAAAAAATTTAATAAAAATTTCTATCCTCAAAACTTAGAATCCATTTGGAAAAATAATAAAGTAGGAACTTGAGACTAAAAAAATAAAGATTTATGAACCAGCTGAAATCAATCTTAATCATTCTGAGTACATTCTATCTTATTTAAGAGCATACCAATACCAGTATTCATTAATTTCTACTTACTTTATAAAAGTATAACATAAAAACTATATTCATTCTGTTTTTCTGATTATCCAGAGAACTGAAAGATGGCAATCCTAGGAACTTATTTTTTTTTCCCTAGGAAGTTATTAACAACACTGATAATGCACAGTAATTAGTTAAAACTAATTACATGATTTACATATGAATTTTTATTTAATAAAAATTTATACTTAATTCAGCATCCATTCCTTAATATAAAGGGTAAAACATAGAAGGTCCTGAATCTTGCCTTTTTTCCCAATGTAAGCCTATTTCAAGTTTCTGAAGCTTTTCATTCTGTGCCTTCAAACAAATGTTTCCCAGTGTGAGTAAAATAGACCTTGAAAACTATGGCATTTTTTATTTCCCTTCTGAAAGCAGAGCAGAACCTGGAGAGGGAAGGAGGAGGAGAGGCCGAAAGCGAGAAAGAGAGAGAAGAAATAAACAGATGCCAGCATGACAAATACGTTGTCAGAGGTAAGAAAACTTGTTGTACTGGTTTTTCCCATTCGTATGGGTTCACAAATGAGTTGTAATCGTTGTGCTCTGGTTGAAAAGTTGATCTACTTAGTAACTTAAATTTGAGTCAAATCATACTTACTAGACAAACTTCCTATCTGCCCAAAGGAGAGTTCATAGCCTATGTGAGTACTGCTGTGGCCATGAGACATGAATTTACAGAAGACTTCAAGCACGGGGTATTTATCAAGCAGTGTTGTTCCTATTAACTCTGACTTCGTGGGACAGTAAAGGTAACAGCAAAGTGCTGGAACAGATCTGGTCACTGTGCAGTCACAGTGCTAAGCACCAGCAGACGTACAACTGTGGTGAATTAGTCACCACAATACAGCAGGCAAAAGACACTGTAGGGCTGCGTGAAATGAATCTGCACACTTAAGCATAAGACACTAGAGAACAATAGTAACGGACGAGAATAAATTAACGTTATTGGCATGAAATCATTGGTTTGAGATCCAAGAAAAAGAAAACCACCTACTCACCCATAGGGGAAACAATATCCCAAGAGAAATCTAAGAACCTCTCTAAAATCTTGAAAAATTTATCTACATGTTTTCTGTGCATTTTTCCCTATCTCTGCTCTCTCAGTGATACTCTAAAGGGTGATTTTTCCCACCCTATCTCCCCATCCCTACGACAAGACGACACAGGAACAAAAAAATGACCCAGAGGAACATTGGCACAGAAAGATATTCTTGCAGAGTAGTTTTCTTCTTGCTTGTAGAAACTAAATATGATTGGGGTTGGGGAAGGAAGAAGGCAGACAGAACTGAAAGGAAGGACCTGGTGCACAGGTAAGGGGTAGATGAGATGGTGTCATCAGACAGAAACCCAGCACTGAGCAGTCTATCTGTGTAGACCTTCCCTGTAATCCATTGTCTGTGTCCAGCTCCTTTTGCAACAATCCCAGACTTTTGTACTCCCATCTGATGTAGAAATGCCTTAAGTGGGGATGAGGCCATGAGAGGAAAAACTCTACTCCTGATCAAGGTGGAACTCAACAGAAGCAGCTGGGCATTTCTTGTTGAGCCTGACCAATTGTGAACACAGTACCAATGTTAAAAATCTTTGTTTCAAGCAACATTACAAGGTCCCAGAAATTCTGGAAAATTCTGGAAGCTGTGTCAAAAAGACCTTTTAAAATATTGAATAAAATTGTATAAAATACCGATCACATAAATAAATGTGATCTAGAGAAGTTGATGAAATTTGCTGAATGAAGCAAGAGCACAAGTCTAGGAGGTAACTGAAAGTTGGAGCTGCCCACTGACCCAGGGAAATATGATCCCTGGTAGCTTGGAGCTTTGCTGTTAATGACTGTGCTTAAGACAGGGGCAGGACAAAGATTAGGGCCCGTGTATAGGGAGGAATTAGATTGGAGAGTCTCGTGTAAAGTCCAGACGTATAATGACCTAAACCGGGGAAGGGATGAAATAGGAGACTTCTCTGACTAGGCCTGGCTTTGGGTAAAGGGAGAAGAAGTAATATTTTTTGTTCAGAGGCCTGCTCTTTAATGGGCTTTGAACTTGAATTCACATTATTTTCAATTAAAGAATTTTGGTGTAAAGAAGCTCTGGGCTTGTAGCTTTCTGGGACATAGAGAAGTAGGCAAATTCTTTCTTGCTGAACACATCCTCACATTAATGCTCAACAAAGCCCCACAGAATTTTAAAAAACATAGGCTCAGAATTAAAGATCATAAAATGCATAAATAAAACCACAAGTTGTAAGTGAGATACAACAGGACTAACACAGGAAAAGTATTGGAATTATTAGAGATACAAAATGTACAAGTGTGACTAATAAATTTATATCAACAAAATGTAGAATAAAAAACATGAGTAAGGATCAAACACCTTTCAAAAATGAGCAGGCATGGTTGGTACAAAGCAAAATTACACTTTTAGAAGTGAAAAATATAGTCAGTGAAATTAAAGCTAACTTTCCAAAATAACTGCTTAAAAGAGATTAACAAGCCAGAAGATAGAAACTAACAAGTCATACAATTGGTGCTCACACAGACAAACTGATGAAAAAGTACAAAAGAGAAGTTGAGGAACAAAGAAGATAGAATGAGCTAGTCCAACACATACCTAATCAAAGTTCTGGGGAAAAAAAATAGCAGAAGGGACAACATCTAAATGGACAATGGCTAAGAATTTCACAAGACCCAGTGAGCTCATTCTGAGGAATACCAACAGGTCCCAAACAGGATAAATTATCGTATGCAGGTATGGAATTAGAAAAAACTGTAGAGAACCAAATAAAACAGTAAGTGTTAGAAAAAGCAGGGAGGTGTCTATGTCTTCTTTGGTGAAATGTCTGTTCATGACTTTTGCCCATTTCATGATTGGATTGTTTGTTTCTTTGCTGTTGAGTTTCATAAGTTCTCTATAGATCTTGGAAACTAGCCCTTTACCTGATAGGTCATTTGCAAATCTCTTCTCCCATTCTGTAGGTTGTTTTGTAGTTTGTTGACTGTACTTTTGCTGTGCAGAAGCTTTTTATCTTGATCAAGTCCCAATAATTCATTTTTGCTTTTGTCTCCCTTGCCTTCATGGATGTATCTTGCAAGAAGTTGCTGTGGCCAAGTTCAAAAAGGGTGTTGCCTGTGTTCTCCTCTAGGATTTTGATGGATTCTTGTCTCACATTTAGATCTTTCATCCATTTTGAGTTTATCTTTGTGTCTGGCATAAGAGAAACAGGTGACTGGGTGACAGGCACTGAGGGGGGCACTTGACGGGATGAGCACTGGGTGTCATACTATATGTTGGCAAATCAAACTCTATAAAAAATATACAAAAAAAAGTTTTATAGTTTGAAAGACCTGGGTTCAAATTCCAAAAATAAAACAAAACAAAACACAAATTCCATGCCTGGTACTTAAGAGCTATGCAAGTTCATAGAAATTACTCTAAATTTTTATCCTTATATTTCCTAATCTATGAGAATAATATGATAATGCAATTGTAAACATATGTATGATAATGTTTAACACATAATAATATGTAATAATATTAAAATTGCATAAGCCAAAAAAAAGGAGGGAGAAAAGATGGATTATGAGCAAAGGAATGAAACTAACATTTCACTTCTCAACAACCTCTTAACTGAAGCCAGAAGGCACTAGAATAACATCCTCAACATGTTACCAGTTTCTTTCCACTTAAAATCGTGCCCAGCAAAGGCATCTTTCAATGAAAGCCAAATTAAAAATGTTTTCATGTAATAATTGATCTACCACAACAGATTCTCCCTGAAGGAACATCTGGGGGATATACTTTAGTGAGAAGAAAAAAGATGCTAGGAGGAAGGTCTGAGAAGTATTCTTAAAAGGGGAGGGCAGAAAGACAGGTAACGGGAGAGGGTTTACAGGAAGCATCAAGAGTCTGGGTAATGTCCTATTTCATTGTATGTTATTTATTATATATTATATACATTACATATGTTCCTTTTTGTACTAGTTTTTAAAATAGATGAAAATCATCAGTCTAGAAAAGAAAATACTGCAGCATGAGAGAAAGTGAAGCATATTATTCTGAAAAATCCAATCTCCAAAAAAGTAATTGATAAAAGAAAGCAAAAGAAATTGTAGACAACTGCATGGCTTACCCCCAAAAGATTCAAGTCATTGTCATTCCTAAGAAATAGGAGTGTCAGTCCAATGGAGAGTACAGGCTGAGAAAGAGACACCTGGATGCTATGTGAAAATAAGAAGCCAGGAAGAAAAGGGAGGTGGTTGGAAGGACAACTGGCCAATGAAAGAGCAGAATAACAGAATGGGCCCTGATGAAAAACTTGATGCAAAAAATTGCACCTGTGTGTTGAAGAAAAACATCAGGTTCTCTTAGAATAAGAAATAAATAATAAGGTGAAGGACATGATGAAAGAACAATAAACACGAAACACGGCGGCCAGAAATACAATCTAAAAAGTAAGGCTAGTGCTGAGGAAGAAGGCAGACACTGGTGACAATTCGCAACACTCTTGAGCACAGAGGGTCTCTAAACCCTGGGCTGATATGCAGGCACCGTGTCACTACTGGTTTACCAATAGGTGGGTTAGCACTGTCCCCAGTTACAGGAGCGGAGTAAAAGCCTGAAAGAAGCTGCTGGTTGGAAATCACATAGTTGGGGGGCGCCTCGGTGGCCCAGTTGGTTGAGCATTTGACTCTTGATTTTTGGCTGAGGTCATGATCCCAGGGTTGTGAGATGGAGCCCCATGACAAGATTCTCTCTCTCTCTCTCTCTCTCTCTCTCTCTCTCTCCTATGCCCCACATGAATATGTTCTCTCTATATATAAAATAAAAAAAATATGGGCTCAGCCCTGGTGGCTCAGCCCTGGTTTAGCGCAGCCTTCAGCTCAGGACCTGATCCTGGAGACCCAGGATCGAGTCCCACGTCGGGCTCCCTGCATGGAGCCTGCTTCTCCCTCTGCCTGTGTCTCTGCCCCTCTCACTCTCTGTGTCTCTCATGAATAAATAAATAAAATCTTAAAAAAAAAGAAAATAACAAAAAAGTTTTCAAAATAGAAAAAAAAATCCCATGATTGGAATTTGAACCCTGGTTTTTCTTATTCCAATGTTTGGATTGTTAATCTTTCCCCAGAATATCAAAAAAGTTAAAATTCAAGTTGACTTCCTTTGGGTAAAAATAGAGTCACTGCTGTATGCATAATAGACCAAACATCAGTGAAGATAAAACAGTATTAAAACTGTATGCTCCCGGAAATCCAACATAGAAATATTGTGTGTGTGTGTGTGTGTGTATATCACAGAGACCAAAGGAGAGAATGAATAAAGACACCAACATGCTTTATAAGTGCAAATGCAGATTCTAACATCAAGTCAACAACCATCAAATTCATCAGGTTTGCAAAAGAATAAAAACCACATGATGGTTTAGCATATATAACATATGAGTGAAATATGCCAAAGGAGAAAATGTATTGTAACATCTCCTTTAAATCTGAAGATGTTCAATTACAGGGTAATCTCAGTTGAATCCTAAAGGCATTTAATAACCTTAAAACTCTTCTATAATAAAATAACTTATAAATGAGAATATACTTACTTCTTTCATATGATAAAGAATGTTTTTCTAGCCAACAACCAAAATCATATTGAAAGTTAAAATACCAGAATCATTTTCAATACAATCAAGAAGCAAGGCACCAGTATTTATTTTAAATTATTCTGGAACTGTAATCCAACTCAATGACTATTGAAAACCGTTAAGAAATACAGTTTCACAAAGTGTATAGATACGTCATGATATGCAGATAGTTGGTATGATTACCAATTGTAAAAACTATTATAAAAACGTCTAATTCAACTAATTAGAATGATCTATATTTCTTAGTATTGACATGGTATAGGGACATGGGGTTCTCAGACAGCAGGGATGCTCACAGGTGGCAAATTTCTGAAAAGAAAGTCAGAAGTTTAGACTAAGAGCCTTGTGATTGGTGGGACCTTGGTGGCTCAGTTGGTCAAGTGTCTCTCGATTTCCACTCAGGTCGTGATTGATCTCAGCATTGTGAGGGTCAACCCCGCCCCCCCAATCAGGCTCTATCTCAGTGGGGAGTCTGCTTGAGATTCTCCTTCTGCCTCTGCCCCTCCTCTACCTGTCTCTCTCTAAAATAAATAAATCTTTTTTTTTTTTTAAAGGGGGCCTTGTGATTATTGACTACTGGGACGCTATCCTACAAGTAGAAAGCTATGTACAAAATTATGTTTAACAATAATTACTCTGATGTTGATTATATAATTCCAAAAAATTTTAACAGTTCTAACTGTCCAATTAAAGAAGAAAGTTTAAATATTGTACTGCACATTCATTACATTTGGATTTCGAAAGATGGGAAGTGACATGGGATGTTAATATAAGTGCAAAGGGTGTATATTATTTGTATGCTCTCAAAAATATAATTTAAAAATAACCCTGCAAGAGGACCCTCTATATACAGTATCTTCACTACAAAGGAAAAGGCTGGTGCCACACTTAATGTTTATGATCTTTTAGTGCTAAGATTACAAGTGATTCTTATGTCTTTATGTATTTCTGTTTTCAATTCAAATAGAAGGTAGGCTGGGGGTGGAGAGAGAGAAAGAGGAAGGAGGGAGAGAGAGGAGAGAAGGTTTCTCCAGCCACAGCTATATTTGATAGCAATCATGCCATCAGAAAGAAACGAAATATGAATCAGGGAAGGTTGCTGGCTGATGGGAACAGAGAGGAAGAGACTTGGTGGTAGTGCTCATTTATGCGCCTTCCAGGAAAAAGAGTGTTTTGGTAAAATAGCAGTTATTTGACTGGGCTATTGAGAATCTGGACACATAATGTTATATGATCCTAATACTATTGAACATTCAAATCATATAACAGAAGGCTGGTTAAAATATTTAACCATATTAAATTTGTTGAATTGACTATGGTGAGGCCTCCTGACAACCAAACAGCTGGCCTCTGTTGGTGACAGCCCAACTTCAACTTGTTCACAATGATGAAAACTTTATCATGTAAATCATCATAAGTTAATTCTCACAACACTTAAAAGCTAAGATATGCTTGTCACCATTTTATAAATGTGGAAACTACAGATAAAAATGGGCCTGTCCAGGATCACACAGAAATGCATGGTGAATCCAGTATTTGAACCCTGGTCTCCCCACCCCCATCTCTCTCTGAAGCCCCAAGTTCCCAGTGCATACTTATGACCTCCCACATGGCAGGCCCTCGGCTCTAACCCTAAAACTAGCACCGGAAGATAGGGATTATTAAACAAAATAAACACTGAGACCCGTATTCATCTGATTTCTGGAAGGCCAGCCATTGCCAGGCTGGAAATGCCATCGCCAGGCTGGAACCCCCACCTCTGTGAGGAAACCAATACAGCTTGAGAACAAACACATGCCCCTACACAAGAAGTGTGTTCAAATACAAAGGAATTATTCTAGAGGAAAAGGATCGTCAATTGGATACAGAAGGTCTCCTTGAAGGAAGGAGCTCTTGAGATGCTCTTTGAAAGAGGATTTGGCCTAAAGTGTCAAATACTAACTGGGAGCCAGCAAGGTGTATTTGAAGTGACAGGGGTAGGAGGCAGCAAGTGATGTGTTTTTTAGGGTAAATATAATTATACAAGATTATAAAGAGAGATGAAACTCAGTAGATCAGTTAACGAGTGGCTTTTTAAATAACGACCTAAGGAGTCAGGCCTAATTTTATAGGCAATTACCTTAAGGTTCAGCTGTGGTTGACATCCAGTGCGTAAAGCTGGTGTTTGATCTTTTCCCTTGCGAGTCAAAAGAGCATTTTATCATCCATTGCTCTCTGAATCATCTCAAGAAGCTACCCAATAAAGTCTATATTGTGCTGTTTACTTGGAAATGTTTTTTGCTGATGTGAATATTAGTGCCCACATAGGCCCATGTGAGGTTGTTTCACAACTTTATATTTTTCAGATTCCATCAAGCTGACATCACAAAATAATATCTTATCGCGGTGAGTCCCCATCTGTGAGATAAGTCTGACTAATGGTACTCACTTAAAAAGATCAATCTTAGAGACTTTAATCCTGGAACTTCTTTTCTATCTATTTTTTGAGTGCACAAGGATTAACCCACATCTAGCCTGAAAACTCCCACTAAACAATCACAGAAAAAAAAAATAGCCAATCAAAAAAGATACGGTAAATTGTACCTGAAAATTCTAGCCAAGCTTTCTGTATAGGGGTTTCTGCAAACCACTCTTTGCAGTCCTGATAATCTACAAAATCAACCACAAAGCATTGCAAACTTCCTGACGGTAGCACGTAGGTCCTACATTTTTCCCTTTGGAAAGAAGGGACTGTCCTCTGTACAATCTGTGGCCCGTGGCAGATTCTGAGTGCAGACGTGATCCACAAAAGCTACTGAAGGGATGAGTTGATAGCATTAGTTTTAGGTCTGTTAGAACCTACTTCAAATCCCCAAATCTTAGATTTCCCAAACTAAGTTTAATTGTAAAGGCAAACAAGTGTAGATTTTAAGAGAAGGATGTGTGTATTTCTGGGGTGAGAAGCAACCAGGCTTCCAACACAATTCACATACCCAGAATTAGTTATTCATGTGTGGATGCATACGGTCCCTACGAACCGCACATTTAGTTATTTCCAATGCCTCTTCCGTGTTCGCCATTTTGGACATAAAAGTTCTCTTTGCAAACATAGGAGTTCCCTTTGCCTGATCTATAACTTCATTTCTTATTCAGGTTTGAAGCAGAATAAGACAACGCTTCCCTCTGAAAGCCATTTTTCAGGAAAATGGGCGTTCAGTGTTTGCCTGAGTTCCTCACTTTATGTAATCTATAGTAGATTTTGAAATGCTTTCTTGGAATATAGCACATTTCCTGTGTGCTATATTGGATAAGGATCTAAACAGGTGTCATATCACCCCTATCTGAAACGTGCTTTGCTCTTTCAGCTGTAGGAGAGTGGCCGCTCCTGTGGTTTATTTAATTAATGCAGTGTTTATTGACAATACTTTCTTACATTGGACAAGCGCTGATTTTTGATAGGTCCTTATTCGGAATATTTCGGAATAATGATCATTGTCTCTTAATTTAAGATCTACAGCTGAGGAATTTCAGGATATTCTTTCATGATCTACAGCTGAGGAATTTCATGATAATCATTATTGTCTCTTAATTTAAGATCTACAGCTGAGGAATTTCATGATATTCTCATGGCATTTGTTCTGAGGCCCGCGCTACTTGGATAGGTCATTAGATGTGAATCACCTAGTTTCTCTACACCCCAAGTAAAGTAGAAATATAGTGAGGTTCCTTTTAGGATTCTGTAGGACTAAAGCCTCTTCCCAGCAATGCCTTTGGACTCCTTTAACCAGAGCACGTGTGACCTAAGTTTAAATTTGAAATTCTCCAGCTGAATTTTATAGGATGGACTTCTTAATTTCAATAAGAGAAGCAAATCAAGTTGCAAATGACTATTTAGTAGATGAGTCGTTAATTAAGTCGTACAGCTATTACAGAAATACTATTTTTCAATGTTTATTGCCATAGAGAAATGTTTATAACTCCCAAACATGAGGAGCATCATGTCAAACTGTAACTGAATCGAGCATGGAGCACATTACATAGAAAAATAATTATTTTACTGTTATGGGTGCTCTACCTCAATTAGCCTTGACAGTGGGGTATAATCCAGAAGAATGTAATATGTCTTCCATAGCACTTTGCTAGTGTGTATTTTTTGGAATACAAATTCTGTAAATGATTAATTTGTGTTCTACTTTTTAAAAATTTATTATAAATTAACTTTTATTATGATTTAAGGGCAACCCTCCTTTCTCTTTCTTGTATTTGGTGTGTGTGTGTGGGGGTGGGTTGTGTGTTTGTTGTTATATATTTAATATTATTTTTAAAATTTAGATTCAATTAATTAACATATAATGTGTTACTGGCTTCAGAGCTCAGGATTCGGCAATCTTAATATAACACCCGGTGCTCATTACATCACGTGCCCTCCTTCATGCTCATCACCCAGTTACCCTGTGTTTTTAGACCAGGAAATTTGAGAAATAGTCAAACAATATTAAACAGGACTTTTATTGCAGGATTCTCCAGAAATTTGAGCATGTTTGCAGTCGTTTTGGACCTTAAAGAGAGAAAAATTTTAGATTTTAATGAAATCTAGTTATACCATTTATTTTCCTTCCATAGTTCGTACCTTTTGTATTCTGCCCAGGAAATCTTTACCTATTTCAAGACTGCAAAGGTTTTCTTCTATGCTTTCTTTTAGAAGGTTTGTATTTTTAGCTTTTACACTTAGGATTATGATATCTTGTGTCAGTTTTTATGAATGGTGTATCTGAAGAATTTTTTTTCAACCCAGTTGAAACCCTAAGAAACCCAGTTGTTCCTGTATCTCTCACTTAGAAAGATTATGCTTTCATTTTTTTCTTTGGCACAATTGTCAAATCCAATTGATTGTGTATCTGGACTTTCTCTGAACTCTTTTTTTCTGTTCCATTGATTTGTCTGTTTGTCTTTATGCCATTATCACATTGCTTTGACTTTTATGGCCTCATAGTAAATCTTGATATCTGGTAGTATAGATTCTCCGGAATTGTTCTTTTTTTTTTTTCAAGAGTACTTTGCCTCTGCTAGACCCAATTTTAGAATCAGCTCACCTAAGTTGTAAAAGAAGGCCTGCTGGAGCAATCAGACAACAAAAAGACATTAAAGGCATTCAAATTGGCAAAGAAGAAGTCAAACTCTCCCTCTTCGCCAATGACATACTCTACATAGAAAACCCAAAAGCCTCCACCCCAAGATTGCTAGAACTCATACAGCAATTTGGTAGCGTGGCAGGATACAAAATCAATGCCCAGAAATCAATGGCATTTCTATACACTAACAATGAGACTGAAGAAAGAGAAATTAAGGAGTCAATCCCATTTACAACTGCACCCAAAAGCATAAGATACCTAGGAATAAACCTAACCAAAGAGGTAAAGGATCTATACCCTAAAAACTATAGAACACTTCTGAAAGAAATTGAGGAAGACACAAAGAGATGGAAAAATATTCCATGCTCATGGATTGGCAGAGTATTGTGAAAATGTCAATGCTCCCCAGGGCAATGTACACGTTTAATGCAATCCCTATCAAAATACCATGGACTTTCTTCAGAGAGTTGGAACAAATTATTTTAAGATTTGTGTGGAATCAGAAAAGACCCCGAATAGCCAGGGGAGTTTTAAAATAGAAAACCATAGCTGGGGGCATCACAATACCAGATTTCAGGCTGTACTACAAAGCTGTGGTCATCAAGACAGTGTGGTACTGGCACAAAAACAGACACAGATCAATGGAACAGAATAGAGAACCCAGAAGTGGACCCTGAACTTTATGGTCAACTAATATTCGATAAAGGAGGAAAGACTATCCACTGGAAGAAAGACAGTCTCTTCAATAAATGGTGCTGGGAAAATTGGACATCCACATGCAGAAGAATGAAACTGGACCACTCTCTTACACCATACACAAAGATAAACTCAAAATGGATGAAAGATCTAAATGTGAGACAAGATTCCATCAAAATCCTAGAGGAGAACACAGGCAACACCCTTTCTGAACTCGGCCACAGCAAGTTCTTGCAAGATACATCCATGAAGGCAAAAGAAACAAAAGCAAAAATGAACTATTGGGACTTCATCAAGATAAGAAGCTTTTGCACAGCAAAGGATACAGTCAACAAAACTAAAAGACAACCTACAGAATGGGAGAAGATAGTTGCAAATGACCTATCAGGTAAAGGGCTAGTACCCAAGATCTATAAAGAACTTATTAAACTCAACCGCAAAGAAACAAACAATCCAATCATGAAATGCGCAAAAGACATGAACAGAAATCTCACAGAGGAAGACATGGACATGGCCAACACGCACATGAGAAAATGCTCTGCATCACTTGCCATCAGGGAAATACAAATCAAAGCCACAATGAGATCCCACCTCACACCAGTGAGAATGGGGAAAATTAACAAGGCAGGAAACCACAAATGTTGGAGAGGATGTGGAGAAAGGGGAACCCTCCTGCACTGTTGGTGGGAATGTGAACTGGTGCAGCCACTCTGGAAAACTGTGTGGAGGTTCCTCAAAGAGTTAAAAATAGACCTGCCCTACGACCCAGCAATTGCACTGTTGGGGATTTATCCCAAAGATACAGATGCAGGGAAATGCCGGGACACCTGCACCCCGATGTTTCTAGCAGCAATGTCCACAATAGCCAAACTGTGGAAGGAGCCTCGGTGTCCATCGAAAGATGATGGATAAAGAAGCTGTGGTCTATGGATACAATGGAATATTCCTCAGCCATTAGAAACGACAAATACCCACCATTTGCTTCAACGTGGATGGAACTGGAGGGTATTATGCTGAGTGAAATGAGTCAATCAGAGAAGGACAAACAGTGTATGTTCTCATTCATTTGGGGAATATAAATAATAGTGAAAGGGAATATAAGGGAAGGGAAAAGAAATGTGTGGGAAATATCAGAAAGGGAGACAGAACATAAAGACTCCTGACTCTGGGAAATGAACTAGGGGTGGTGGAAGGGGAGGTGGGCGGGGGGTGGGGGTGACTGGGTGACGGGCACTGAGGGGGGCACTTGACGGGATGAGCACTGGGTGTTATTCTGTATGTTGGTAAATTGAACACCAATAAAAAAATAAATTTATTATATAAAAAAAAGAAGGCCTGCTGGGATTGCATTGAATTTACAGATACATTTAGGGAAAACTGACATTTGAACATCAAATCGTCCAATCATTAGCATGATATTCTCCAGACATTTAGATGAAGAGTTGATAAACTTTTTCTGTAAGGGGTAAGTTAGTAAATATTTTAAGCTTTGCTAAATGTTATGAGCTCTGTTCCAGCCTCTCAACAGCAAAAGTAGCCTTAACCACATATAATCAAATGGGTGTAGCTATATTCTAAACACAAAAACAGGCCACGAGCTGCAGGCACAGTTTGCAAACCCCTGATCTGGACCATCTTCAGTTTCTCTCATCAGTATTTTGTAGTTTTGAGTACATGTTATTACATACTTATGCCTAAGTATTTCATGGTGCATACTTTTGTGGATTACATTTAGACACTTTAAATTTCCAATTACTCATGGCTGTATACAAAAATATAATTTGTTTGTATATTTATATTGTTTCCTGTGACCTGCTAAATTCAATTATAGTTCTAGAAATATTTTTCTATGGGTTCTTCAGGACTCTATTGTCTGCAAATGACACTGTTTATCTATTTTTTTTCCAATATTATTTTCTTTTTCCTCCCCTATTTTATCACACGGCTTAGGGGCTCCAGTACTGATTGAATAGAGTAGGCATATTTGCTTGTAGCTGATTTTAGGAGTAAAGAATTCATCTTTCATTGTAAAGTAAGATATTAGCCGTAGCCTTTTCAGGTTCAAGAAATCTCCTTCTATTTCTAGTTTGCTAGGAGGTTTTCTTTCAGCCAAGTATTGAATTTTGACAAATGCTTTTATTCCTCTTTATTCGATTAATATGGAGAATTATATTGACTGGCTTTCAAAGATATTTCTGTGTAGATTTATTTTCATGGGATATCTTTGTTTTTGACAGAATAATTCGCCTTCACGAGGTAAGTTGAGAGGTATTTTGTCCTCTTGTATTTCTCTGAAGAGTTAGTGTAAAATTCGTATTTTTTCTTAATTTTTTTTTATTAGAATTTTCCAGTGAAGCTATTTGGACTTGGAGCCTTCTTTATGGGAAGATATTTTTTTTCTAAAGATTCTTTATTTTTTTATTTGTGAGAGAGAGCGAGAGAGCATGGGGCGGGGGGGTGGGCAGAAGGAGAAGTAGACCCCCCCCCCCCCCCCGCTGAGAAGGGAGCCAGACTCAGGGCTCAATCCCAGGATCCTGAGATCTTGACCTGAGCTGAAGACAGCGCTTAACCCACTGAGCCCCCCAGATGCTCCTGTGGGAAGAATTTTAATTATGGACTAAATTTCTATACTAGATATAATTTGAACATTTTATTTTTTGCGTGTGTCAGCCTTTGTAACTTGTGACTCTTAAGGAATTTGTCTTTCTTCTAAGTTGTTAAATTTATTGCCACAAATTGTTTTTGATACTCTTAATTTCTCTCTCACGTCTGTCGTATATGTAGTGATGTCTCTTCTTTCAATGTTGAGATCGGTAATTTTGTACTTTCTCTCTTTTTTCTTGAACAATTTAGGTTGAGATTTACCAATTTCATTATCTTTTCATTGTAATTGTTTCCATTGATTTTCTTTTCCATTTCACCTCTTAATTGTTTCTTTCCTTCTCTTTGTGTTTTGTCTCTTTCTCTAGTTTTTTAAGGGGGAAGCTTAGTCTATTGCTTTTATCTTTTTTTTTTTTTGCAATGTAAGCATTGATAATTATAAATTTTTATCTAAGAACTATGTTAGTTGCACTTCTCAAAGTTTGATATATTTTGTTTCCATTGTCTTCATCTCAGGGTCCTGGAACTGAGCCCTGGCTTGGGGGTCAGCATGAGGGGTCTGCTTCTCCCTCTCACGATGTGCACACACTCACTCTCTCTATAGCTCTCTCTCAAATAAATAAAATCTTTAAAAAATGGATGGTATGATGAAATACATGCAAGAACAAACAAAGATACTACTTATAGATAGAAAGGACAGAAAGTCATAGTTATGATCATGACTTTCTCAGCAGACATTTTTATACGTCGCCTTTACATGGGCCATTCATCGGGTGATATCCAATGTAGTCACCTTCTAGTCTCACATGTTCTATGTCCAAAAAAATGTAGGAGGCTAATTGGAAATACACAGCTTCCCTCCCGCGTGACTCTCGAAGACAGCACGAATCTGTGTTGGTCCTGGTAACTTTCATCTTTGTGCCCCTTCCTGTTCAGATCTCAGCTTTGGTCTTCATCACTACAGCATCATCAGAGAAGGCGGATGTGGCATCGAGAGAAAATGAGAGAGAGACAGAGAGGTTACACGAACATTATACAACCCAGGATTTGGGGCGAGGGGTCTTCCGCCCATGTGCTCTATCCTACAAGTGTTTAACTTGGCGCCTTGTTGCTTTTCTTTTGTGTCTCATTGTGAATTTTAGATTGATTTAATAAATCATGTTGTTTATCTTAATTTGATCTCCAAGGCTTTCCGTTTTGATTTTTCCAGGACGGTAATTGGAAGCCAGCGTTTTGTCACAGTCTTTTCCCAAATAACAATCCCTATAATAACAAAACTAATGGTATTTTAACAGATGATGATGAGCCTTCTATTGGCATTGTTGGTATTTGTCAGTGTTTCTGAAAATTGATTTTGATAAGTGTGTGTTTTTTTTAAAGCTTATATTTATTTATTTGAGAGGGAAAGAGCTCAGTGGGAGAGTGAGAGAGAGAAGCAGACTCCTCCATGAGCAGGGAGCCCAATGAGGGGCTCGATCCCAGGACCCTGAGATCATGACCTGAGCAGAAAGCAGACACATAACGGACTGAGTCACCCAGGCACCCCAGATTATGATAAAGAAAGTCTAGTTAAAACTTGAAGGAAGTTTAATTAAAAATTCAATTAAAAAATTCAATAAAAAAAGTGATTGTAATATTAAATAGACATATGGGCCACAGAATTAAGTCATGTAAATTATCAAATTATTTCATGGTACTTGCAAAGAACTGCTGTGTGCATTTATATACGTACACGCATGCAATGAGTATGTAGACACATTTGTATATCTATGTGCATGCATGCGTACGTATCTACATGTAGGTCTATAAGTTCCCAGAGTTTGGTTCTAGTAAGCACTTAAAACTGTGAAAAGACAGGTGAAATTATTTCTTACCAAAATAAATTCAACAAACTTTTATTCAGGGCCTATTTGCCAGCCACGGAATGAAAATCAAAATTGACGTCAGTTTAACATTTTTGTGTGCCAGGTATGTTGACATGCACATATCAGTGCTACTGACGTCGGGTCACACTTTTTTGTCGAGGTGGTTACATGTTGTAAAAAGCGAATCTATAATTTTAACTATAAATTTAAGTCATAGAGCTAATTTAAGAAAATGTGTATTAAAAAATGTAAAAAAATAAAAAAGAAAATGTGTATTTTCCACATGTATTTTCCGTGTGTTTGATGAGAAGTAAAAATCCCTTTTTACAGTTAATCATTGAAATAAATGCCATCACGATTCGTATTGTGTGCATCTATGACACAGTTTTATTATGAATCTAAGTAAGGTGGGTCAAGTTTTTCTGAACTAGCTTTTGATTAGCGAGTTCAGACTTAAAATGACTATTCAGAAAAAAAAAAAGATTATTCAGCCCAATATTGTTGGCACATGAAATTATCTCTTGGTTCTACTTCAACCCCCCCCCCCCCCCGCCCCCAGTTACTAACTACCCAAACATTTTTTTTCAATAAACATGTATATTTATTTTAAATCAGTTTGGTACATGATACAGATTGGTTTTCCAGTTTTTAATGAACTGATACAGAAATTTCTAAACAACAGCAGCGGCTGCCTGTGGAACAAATATCTGTAGGGTGAAATAAGGTGGTTTTGATGCGGGAGAACGAGGGTTTCGTCTCACGGAGTCAAGAATGAATCTTGCCGACTACGGAGAGTGAGCAAAGCCGTGCGAGTTTATCAGGCAGAGACGCAGAGAGAGCTCTCGGGGTGAGGGGGTCCCCACAGGGCTGCCCCCGAGGGCTTGGGGGGCTGGTCTCTTATTGAGCACCTAGCCAGGGAGCCCGTGGTTTGAGACTCTTGTGCCATCTGGGTTTGAGCAGGGACTATTGATGACACCACAACGACTTATTTCTTTGTGGCCTGGTGAGTTTCTGTGATTACTATGTCGCCCTTAAAGGGGGATACTCTCCATCATTTCGGGGCTAGGGAGCCAGGTTTATTTTATCTCTTTTTTTACTGTCTTATCTCTGTTTTCTTGGGATGGGCAGGAGCCTGACTCTGGGGCCCTTTGGGGATCCCACAGATTCCTGGGAGCCTGAGTCTGGGCCTTTCTCTTATCTTTCCCTGCCTTCTCCCCTGCCCCTAACTCACTCCCACATCATTTTGATAGCACTACATCCACATGAACAAAATCAGGAGAAAAATCTGAAAAGGTTTCTATATACCTTCTGGATTAAAAAAAAAATTATGAATGGCTCGAGGAAGTAAAGGAAGGGGGGAGGCTGAGAGTTCTGGTGTGAGTTCTGTTGTGCTCTGCGCACACGTGAACATGAACGCGTCGGTGTGCTCTGACTTAACTGTTCGTGATTCACCTGCGGCTGGAGAGTGGGTGTCCTTTCTCTGCCTTTGCCGTGGGTACGTCGGATGCTTCAATCCAAACGAAATCACGTGTCTTTCATAGGCACCAGCTGCTGGCTCTGCTGTGTCCCACCGCAGCCTGCTCCGGGGGCCCGCTGCCAGCCACCTTATGCAAGTAGCTCTTTGTTGCAGGGCTGCAGCATCCACAGTGGCTTCATCACCTAAATACAACAAGCTCAGGGAAGCAGAAATCTGTGGCCTGGTGAGTGTCCTTCCTAGTGGCTGAAGTTACTCTGGAGCAAACACCATTGGACCAAGAGACACTCCCTGGAGGTCAATGGCTTTTTTCCTCGGGAATCCCTTGTTTTGCAAGCAGTGGAGGGCAGTTGTGCTTGTGGAGGAGCAGGGGTCGGCCTGCATACTTGGGCCCGAGCACCTAGGGCCGAATCCTTGCTGGGCGACTCGGGCGGATGGGACCTCAGAAGGCACGCGTGTGATTTCTCCGGGCTTTGGTCTTTCCATCTGTAGAATGGATATGGTTCACATCTCACAGCATTGCTGTGGGAATTTAATATTTGGGAGCTAATATTTGTGCTTAGCGAGCACTCGGGGACTCGCGGGAACTACAAGTATTAGTTAGTATTGCTGCACCTCTGAAAAAGCAGCGACGCAGGGACCTCTTGAAAACGTATGTAATCCCCAAGACAGAGTATTCCTTCATTATCAGGATCACCAAGAGCAGACAGACAAGCAAACAAAATCAAGAAAACAAAACAAAACAAAAAACCAGAGGTGGGGAGCAACTTGGGGTAAAGCTGCATTTCCGGCATGTTTTAATTAAAATGGAAACTTGAGAGGCCTTGGCCAGGTTTTTTTAAAGACCAGATGGTTGACTTGGTTCTTGGCCTGTGGTTTGTTCTTGGGATCATAAATAAGGTCACAGTCATGGACTTTGAACACTAAATCAGATGAGCTAACTTTTAACTTCATTCCACATAGTCTCAAAAGCTGTTAGGAAACATTGACTAGTAATTTCCTTCAGAGACAACTTCCCAATTGGCAACCATTGTCTTTGGAATGAAAAATCAGATATGAAGAATTTACCGAACTATGATTCTCTTGTTAATTCTGTAAATTCAGAGAAAGGTTATTAGGGTCATTTCTAGAAGGTTTTGTTAGTTTTTGCATCTTTCTGCATTACCATTTTAAGAGCTGTGTCCTAGTGGTTTCATATTATTTCATCAATCTTGGTCTTTGTTTTTAATTCATAGAGTGGAATTTACTTGTTTATTGGTGTGAGTAATTTTCAATATCTTGCCAAATAGCCTGTGGCAACTGAAAATACAGGTTGCTTATAGTAGACTTTTCCATTTGAGTGCAGTGCAACAAAAATAAATCATGCTGAAAACCCAGCATCACGGACTTGTAGGCATTTATATAACTAATTCAAAATTACTTTTATTTTCTGTTATTAAGCAAACAAACTTGACCTACATATGAGGGAGGCAAATAATACAGCAAAGCATGTCTTCTGGCTAGAATAATTTCCAATTTCACCTTTATTCTTACTTCTATGCCTTTTTCTCTCCCCAACGTGACTAAACGCTTTCTATCCCATTCAGCCCATCTTATTTCAGAACTCGCATGTATTGCAAGCTGGATCAATATAAATAGACTGATTTTATTATTCTTATGTTCAGGTTGTACTTTAAAAGTCAGGTTTTTTTTTTTTTTTTAAAGTCAGGTTTTTGAAGGGAATTCCCATCAGTTTCCCAGAGTGTCCTGAGAAGCTCTCCAGCAGCTGCTGGTGGCCACATGCTGGGAGGGTGCCTGCTGTCAGGCTCTGAGCTGCTCTGGCCGGTGGGTGGGCAGCTCTCCCTAGTGCTCCCAGGCAGCCCGAGCACCGCAGGATCTGAGACATGGTGATGGGTCCTGTGGCACAGTGACAGGACACCTTGATGCTTGATGGATGTGGTTGGTTGATGCCAGGCTGGTTGATGCCAGGTGTGGCCAAGGAGGTGTCTTAGTGTCTGAGGTACCACCTGCGGGGTGCGTAGCATCCATAAGGGTGCAAGGCGGTAAGGGAGGAGTGCAGGCCGCTCTGCCGCAGTCCAAGTCCACGGGACACAGGCCCCCTTTCCTCTCCTGCTCTTCGTGTCACATGTGCACTCGCTGTGCTCCCATTGCGGCTACTATCTTTGTAAGGGACTCCAGGCCACCCACAGGCCCGCTCGGAGTAAGTGAGCGCCGCTGCGGGTCGGAGCTTCCGCACACTGCCCTGCAAGAGCCTCCTGCGGTTTGAGATCTAGGGCGTCATCACAAGAAGATTCAACACTACATTGTCTTGGGCAGAGAAGAATGTTTGATTTCTTTATTTACTTTTAAGATTTTATTTATTTACTCATGAGACACAGAGAGAGAGAGAGGAGATTGGCTGAGACACATGTAGACTGAGAAGCGGGCTCCATGCAGGGAGTTTCATAAAATATGAAACTTTTACGTGGAATTTTATGCACATTTATTGATTTTTAAAGATTCTTTAACCTATTGACTCATGAGAGACAGAGGGAGGCAGAGACTGAAGGCAGAGGGGGAAGCAGGCTCCCTGGGGGGGGCCCATAGGGACCAGATCTTAGGACCCACAGCTCATGACCTGAGCCACCCAGGCGTCCCTTTTATGTGCATGTAATATTTAAGTCACTTCTAATATTTTTCTATCTTTTCTAGCACAGAGGTAATTGTAAAGAAATGGTTGTGGGAGCGTCCACCAGACTTGGGGGAGCCACAGCATTTCTTCCCTGGCATGAGCGCGGGAAATGGGGAGAGCTCCTTCCCTGGGGGTTCCTGGCAGTGGACACGGGGTTCCGGGCCTCTGAGGCTCCAGGGTCCAGGATCCAGGCTGTGCTGAGCACCGGGCCTGAGGGCCCCCGCCCCCCGCCCCCCGCAGAGGCCCTGGGCTCCTCGGTCAACCCTGGAGCGCATCAGTCCCGGCTCCCCAGGGCTCCCCACCGGCTCCCCAGGGCTCCCCACCAGCTCCCCACGGCTCCCCACCAGCTCCCCAGGGCTCCTCACGGCTCCCCACCAGCTCCCCAGGGCTCCCCACAGCTCCCCACTAGCTCCCCACGGCTCCCCACTGGCTCCCCACGGCTCCCCAGGGCTCCCCACCAGCTCCCCAGGGCTCCCCACCAGCTCCCCAGGGCTCTCCACAGTGCTCCCCAGGGCTCCTCACGGCTCCCCACCAGCTCCCCAGGGCTCCTCACCGCTCCCCAGGGCTCCCCACTGGCTCCCCACGGCTCCCCACCAGCTCCCCAGGGCTCCTCACCGCTCCCCAGGGCTCCCCACCAGCTCCCCAGGGCTCCCCCCCCCCCCCCCGGGCTCCCCTCGGGCCGTGGACTTGGGCGCCCCCGGAGCTGTCCTGGCCCGGTGTGACCTGGGCTGCTAGAGGTCCCCGCGGGGCCAGGGCGGAGTGTGCAGCCCAGGGACCCCCGCCCTCCCTGCGCCCTCCCCCTCCCCGCCCTCCCCCCTCCCTCCTTCCTCCCCCCTTCCCCCCCCTCCCCCTCCCTCCGCGCGGCGGGACACCTCGGAGGGGGCGGGCACCTGGGCGGCCCCGGGCCGCGGCGCGCCCCTCCCCTCCCCTCCCTGCCCTGCCCGGGGGTGTCCGTCGCCGGCGCCCCGCGCGCTGCTCTTTCGCTTTTCCTTTCTCCGGGGCTGGACTCGGGCTCAGGGCGCGGGGAGCCGGCCCAGGGGCCCGTCGGCCGCAGCGTCGCCGCGCAGGGAGCCCCGGGGCCCGGCCGCAGCCCGGACTCCATGGAGGTACGAGGCCGCCCCGGGTCCCCGAACCGCCCCCGCCCCCGCCCCCGCCCCGGGGTCCCCCCTCCCCGCCCCCGCCGTCCGCCCCGAGCACAGGCTGCGGGCTCCTCCGTGGGCTCGTCCGTGGGCTCCTCCCGGGCTCCTCCCGGGCTCCTCCGTGTCCGTGGGCTCCTCCGTGGACTCTCCTGAGCGCCCACCTGCCGGGGTCCCGCGGCTGCCAAGCACCTGCGCCCCGGAGGACCTGCGGGGGGGAGCCCCGAGCGCCGGGTCCGCGCCCCCCCCCGCCCCCCTCGCGCTGCGGCCCGCGCAGCCTGTGCAGGGTCGGGCGCCTCCATCACCGACTTTGCTCACCTGTCCCCCGGGGAGAGGACTCGCAGAAATCGGGGTCCCCCCGGCCTTGATGGGGTCGCCTGTCCCCCGGGAGAGGACTCGCAGAAACAGTTGCTGCCTGCCGGGCAGCCGGGCCTGGCCCCTCCATGGTGTCAGTTCCCACCCAGGACGGGCCACTCCTCGCTTTGGTCAGCGGTACTAGAAGCTTGGAAGGCACGTGGGAGACTTTGATTGCGATGAGGTCCTTATTCAAGGGGGATGTCAATGAAAATCCAGTGAATTTTCCCCCAGTGTTAGTGAGATTGGGTGTGGGGAACGTCTAGGATTCATTTTCATTCAGGAAGGTTCCAATCGCTTCCACCCATCCCTAAGACAAGGTTATTCTCAAGCGATGCTAACTTAGAGCCCTAAACAGTGAGTCAGATGTTGGAAACTGGAGGTAAAGTGGTTGTCGTTGGCCGCTTTTCCGTTGTGTTTTTTAAAGCTACTTGCTGATGTTAGGACGCAGGGGATGACAGCCGCTTGTGACCGAGAGGCCTCACCTTGTCAGCGCACCTGGAGAGGTTCTGTTGACTCAATTGAACCAACGGCTTAGGCCCAGAGAGTTGGGGCGTCTGCAGGGCAGTGGCTGTGAGGTGGGCTCTTCCCCTGCAAGAGGCAAGGTGCACATGGATCCAAGCTTCAAATTCTGTTGTTATACAGACAAGGACTCGGTAGGCGTGGTGGCCAGAGGGGGTCTAGAGGGGACAAGGTAAGATCGATGAAGTGAAGGGGGGGCGGGAAGCAATAGCCTTCTTCTATATGAAAGGGGATGGACAATTTAAAATTCTATGCGATCAAGAAGTCCCAGAAAGTCCTACAGGTCTGTGATGACGGCGTCTCAAAGTCATATTCTTACATCTCTCCCCATGTTTTCTCCTCTCAAAATTTTAGTCATCCTCGGCATGGCTTCTCTTGCAGCAGCATCCGCTCTGCGACAGGGTGATACAGAGGAGTTAGTGGTCACTGGTCCTGAGCCTCCAGTAGGCAGTGTTCCCATACTTTGATTTCTAATCTATGATTAATGAATTCATCTATTTATCTATTTATTTGTTTTTACTAAATAAGCTGTATGCCCAGTGTGGGCCTTGAAGTCACTTCCCCGAGATCAAGAGTCACACGCTCTACCAAGGGAACGAACCAGGCACCCCTGCTAGTACTTTGGGTTCGCTGTTCTCTGACAGTCTGGAGTGGGAACCCCAGAATCTGGTTTGAAGCTATAGTCCTGAAACTTGGAATTTTACTGCAGATGAATTGGTGGGTTTAAGGAAGAGGATCTGGTGCTTTTTGTTTTCGCTGGTGAGATTCATACGTGAACATCAGCAGCTACGTTGCAAGAAGTAATAGTTGCCAATGAAATACTTGCTTATTAACCTCTTTGAAGGAGAGGGAAACATCAGTGGTTTAAAGTTCATTGGAATAGGGTTTGATAATTGAAGGATTTTAGGCCCCAGAAGCTTCTCCATCTCAGGGTTGCTGGCTCTGATTGGATTTCAGGAAGGCTGTGGTTGAAGCCCTGAAAATGTTGTATGTAAGTGGATTTTTCTTAGGAAAATATCCACAACTCCAGTTAGGTTATTAACCGGGTCTCAAACCCCAAATAGGTTTTAAAACACTTACACCCAGCATACGCTGAGTGTAGAGCTTGCTTAACGAAAAATAAATGAATAAATAGGTGAATTAATAATAAATTAAAAACTTAGAAAACTCTGCTTTTCTTCATTTCTGTCTTAGAGTTTAATGTTAAATTTGTTCATTAGATTACTAGGGAAGGTTGGTTAATGATACAGAGAGTTCCGTATTTCTGCCAGCAACTTGAATTATGGGAAACGATATGAATCATTAGCTAATACTTGTTGAGCTCTTATTATGTGCTGGACACTGCTCCAGGTATGTATGTATTTTTACAAATTATGAACTTATAAATTTTTACAAATTATGAACTGTATTGTATTGCTGAGAAAAATCAGAGCACAGCGTCATTAAGTAACTTTTCCCTTAGCTACATGTAGAGCTAGTTGAGTGCAAGGACTGGGATTTGAACCCGGGCAGGTCTAAGATCACTGGTATTTATGAAGGATAATATTTCCCGAGGAGACTATTTCCCCCAATTTGCTGCTGACAACCAACCGCGACTTCATTCGGATGCAGCGTTGTAATGATAGAAGGTTGGACTTCAAGTAGCGCTGCTCATACGGGACTTGCAGGGTGACATCATTAGTCATATATTTAAGGATTAGCTTGATGACCAACCAATATTCACACGAGTGTCTCTATATGTGTTTGGTTCCTCAGAGGAATTTCTTTTATGGTTCCTGAGTGGAAACATTTTTCTAATTTGCATCATTTTTGGCTGATAAGACGGAGGCACGTGCGGGCTGACCTGTGTCAGAATCCGCCCAGCTCCCTTTGCATTCACCCGCCCAGGCAGAAAGCTGGGATTCGCGGAGAGAACAGAGGCCTTTCCCGTTATGCTGCAACCGAGGTGGTGTAGTCGGCGGCTCGAGAAGCTCGTGCAGAGGCTTCATGGTATGAGGGTTGGCAAGAAGGCAGCTCTTGCGTTTTATTTTTTTATTATTTTTATTTATTTATTTATTTATTTATTTATTTATTTATTTATTTATTATTTATTTTTAACTCTTGCGTTTTATTGGGGGCTGAGGTGGAACCACGCTGAGTGCTCGCTGCCATCCTATTTGAATGGACTGAATAGAAACATCCCATAGGGCGGTTGAGAGAACATTCCAGCTAGTTTTAGCTAGTACTGCAATATATTCACCACTGGCTATTTAATGGTGAATTTTACTAATCAACTCTCGTGATTTATGTCTATTTATTATTTTGCTTTATCTTCTTTTTTTTTTTTTTCAAGTTACCCAGTCCTGGAATCAGAAATAGGAAATAGAGGCTCTTTGGTCTGATTTCAATTCAGCGATGCTGTTATCCATACTCATTTTATTATCTGGAGACAGGGTATATGTATGCACACATTTTTCAGTGTTTTATCCCAGTGTGACTCTAGGAGTTTCTTGCCGGTCATATACATATAACATGTATATACATTGTACATACATATATATGTGTATATATATATATAAACACATATGTACTATGTATATATACGTATACATGTACAATGTATATATACATTGTATGTACAATGTATATATGTACAAAATGTATATTTTGTATATAGACCATATAAAAATAGATTAAAAAGTCTGAATGCCCATTAGCTGATCATGTTCTAACAGTACACGGCTGATTCTTCTCCTGATGCTAAGGTTTCTCCAAGTGCTAACAGACTACAGGAGGGATCAGGAGAGTGACAGGAAAATATTTTGTTAAATAAAGAAATTGAAACTGAAAATGATCCTACAAGAAGAAAATATGACGGTTGTAAGGTTGGTGAGGGAAGCTCTACTTATCACAGTGATACAGGAAAAACGCCCTGTGACACATCCAGTGGTCCCTTGCATCATTTCATTCTCTGGGCATTTTGCACATACACCTTCTAATAGTTCAAAAAAAAAAAAAAAAAAAGGAATCCCCCTTGTGCACTGTTAGCTCTGAGCTCTAAAATGTTCAATCATTCTTTAACTGAGTATTCCATAGTTAGGAGTTTTACAATACATTTTTCCCACTTCTGTGCTCTTCCTACTCCTCAGCAACAAAAAGTCTATAAATTTAAATTTATACTTCATATGTAGTATATTTATATTATTTTTAAAAATAATCTTAAAATTATTCTTTGCTATTTTAATATTATTTTTTATTATGATTATTTTAAAGATTTTATTCATTTATTCGTGAGAGAGAGAGAGAGAGAGAGAGAGGCAGAGACCCAGGAAGAGGGAGAAGCAGGCTCCATGCAGGGAGCTGGACGTGGGACTTGATCCTGGGTCTCCAGGGTCATGCCCTGGGCTGAAGGCGGCATTAAATCGCTGAGCCACTCGGGCTGCCTAATATTATTATTTTAAGTATTAGTACACAGGTAATCAAGGCAATTCATTAGCTTTCAATGAGTAATTATGAGCCATAAAACTAAACCATATTGGAAATGTGCATCGAATGTAGACATGAGTAGCATTAACATTGATGCCTTCCTGGAAGGTTTCTCTAGTATCAGTTTTCCACATTTGCCCCCTATTTGGCATCCTGGGGAGGCAGGGCACATGGTAAGATTCTGAATGGGAGAGGGATGCGCCTTTCTTTGGTAAAACGGAAGGAGGGTAATTATGAAAGGGGAAGTGGGAAAGGAGAACGTTCCAGAAAACGCTTTGCTGTTGGCACATTTCAGGCGTATCCCTTATTAAATCAAGGGTCCCCGTGGACATAGTGCATCTGGGAATTGGTTCCTTTAGAACTCTCTACACCCCTGGGGACCTTGGAGAGCTGTGGGCTCCCCGGGGTGGCCGTGATCCACTTTGAGGGCCTCTGACCCTGTGCCGCCGGTCGCCCGGCCCTAGGGTGGCCGTAATGTCAGAACCCAGAGCGTGTGTGAGGGAGGCTGGGGTGGGGGGCGCTGGCCTCTGTGAGGCTTCTCCCCCAGCTTGGGCGGGACGATGTCCAGGTGGCCTCAGCCTGACGGCTCTCCAGACCTGGATGCACCTGCAGGCCCTGGACGCACCTGCTGACCCTGGATGCACCTGCCGACTCTGGATGCACCTGCGGGCCCCGAACACATTTGTCGGTCCTAGACGCACCTGCCGGCCGTGGACGCACCTGCCGACTCTGGATGCACCTGCTGACCCTGGATGTACCTGGTGGCCCTGGATGCACCTGCCGACTCTGGACACACCTGCTGACCCTGGACGCACCTGCTGACCCTGGACGCACCTGCTGACCCTGGATGCACCTGTGGGCCCTGGATGATCCTGCCGGCCCTGGACGCACCTGCCGGCCCTGGATGCACCCGCGGGCCCTGGACGCACCTGCTGACCCTAGATGCACCTGCGGGCCCTGGACTGCCGTCAGCCCTGGACGCACCTGCCGGCCTGGATGCACCTGCTGCTCCTGCACCCCCCTTGCCGTCCTTCCACCTGGCTGAACGTGGCCTCGCCCCAGCCCCCCCCGGGGAGAATGGTGTTGTCCCCCTGATGGGGGTATTGGGTGCTGTGAGGGCTTTTGTCTCTGAATGCAAATGCGCGCTGTGATGTGTGTCTCCATGGTCACACCTGGAAGGAACCCTTGACAGTGTGAGAGCAGCTGAAGGTAAGTCACATGGCTGGTCTGGGGGGCCTGCAGCGGGGACGCGGCCTGGACACTGCGCGGCTAGGTGGGGGGACACGGGGCAGGTGGAGACCTGATGGAGCGACCGCGGCGGGGATCGCGGTGGGCACGGGCTCTGGGGGGACTGGTCTGGGGAGATTCAGTGAGGAAGGAGCCAGTGGGAGGGGAGGCAGCGGCCTGGCCCCGCCACAGCCCGGGGTGCCCAGGACGTAGCCCCGCGCCCAGTCGTCTGTCCCCAGTGCTCGCGTCCCTGCCGTGGGCATGTCGCCCCCTCTGTCCCGTGGCTCTGCGTGGCCCCGGCCGCCCGCTTCCTCGGTCGCGCTCCGTAGGCAAAGCCTCCCGGTCAGTCGTGCCTTCCGTGTGCAGTCCCCTCCCGTGTCCCCAGCCGGGAAGCCTCAGGGCCAGACCCTGTGGTGGGGCTTGGGGTCCACAGGGCCCGGATCCTTCAGTCCCCACGGGCCTGCCCCCTGCACCCCTTTCGGCCTCACCCCTGAGCCCCAAACAGAGGTGTCAGGGGCTTGGTGCCTGGCCCTTCCCGGCTGGTAGGTGGCAGGTGGCAGGTGATGATGGCTCGCTGCCCTGGGGTCTCAGCCGCCCCGTGGGGCTAGGCCCTCTGGTAGGTCCTAGGGAGCTGAGAGGTGAACCCAGTGGCGACGTCCCTGAGCCCCAACCCCTGCGGCAGAGCCGGCCTTTGAGAGCAGGTGTCCGGGCTCCTGAGACTCCCTGCGCAGCACCCCCACCCTGACAGCTTCCCGGCCCCTCCTTGCCCTGAGGCCCTTGGCTCTTGGCGTCGCCCACACGGCCACCAGCCAATCTCAGAGGCGCCCTCACCTTTCTGTTTGTCACACCCACATCCTGGCCCACCACCAGGTGGCTGGCTGGGCCCGGGGCCTGTGGCACACCCGGCATCCCCCCGCCCCCTGGGCCCCCCGGCTGGCTGCAAAATCAAAGGCCCCTCCTTTGAGCCCGTGGTTCTTTTCCAGAAGAACGAGCTCTTTATCGGCAGCTGGGGTAGCCCTTCCTGCTGGGAGTTGGGTCCGTAGGGACCTTTTGGGTGTTTGCTTTTGTTTACCTGCTGGTGAGCTTTTCTTAGTTAAGTTTTCTTCAACAGCTTGAGGGCTTCCTAGGAAGCCTTCCATCGAGGTTCCCTCCGTTAGGGAAGGATGGGCCCATGGGACTCTCGGGACACGCCCGGCTTTACTTTGCATGCAAGTCAGAAAGCGCTGGGACAAGCCCTTACAGGTGTTCCAAGGGCTTTGGTCGCGCTGACCCGGTTTATGAGGCACTAAAGGTGCCTCGGGTATTTTTATTTTATTTTTTTTAAGATTTTATTCATTTATTCATGAGAGACACAGAGAGAGAGGCTGAGACCCAGGCAGAGGGAGAAGAAGGCCCCATGCAGGGACCCGATGCGGGACTTGATCCCCGGACCCTGGGGTCATGGCCTCGTCTGAGGTCTTAATGAGGCATCTTCCAGCCACACACTTGATTTGATCTTTAACCCGAGAGCACCTTGTGCTATTGGACCTTGAATTTGAACTTCGTCCTAAATGTTTGGCCGTCTGGAGAGGCAAGAGGGATGACAAGTCTTACTTTGCAGTCTGGCAAGTCCAGGGTCGAGGAATTTCCTGTAGACTCCACTTGGACATGTTGGTCCCTCTTTACCCCCGGCAGTGCCCAGGCAGCTCGATGGGGCCCGCGGCCGCCCTGGGAAGCTGCTGGCCAGTCGGCAAGGCCCGAGGCGTGTGTTCTCTCCCCCAGGTTGCAGCAGGGTCGCCCCCGTCGGGCCGGCCCCGGGGCACGCCGTGCTCTCCAGCCCCGTAGACACTGCCTCCCGGGGCTTCCCTCCAGGGAGGGCCTGGCTACTGGGTCGCCCGCCACGGGCCGCAAGTCAGCTCAGAGTCGGTGCCTACCTGCTGGGCGACAGGCTCCGCCAGCCTGCATGAGGGGACACCAGGACCATTCGTTCCGTTCAGGGTGTCGTGGTCTGAAGTTTGGACCAGACACGTGGCAATGGCTTGTCCCCACTCCACGGTAACCGTGGCCGACTCCGGTTGACCAAGGACTGAGCCATGGGGCAGGCCTGTCGCCTGGGGTCCCTCACCCTGGCCCCCGGCAGGCCCTCCATGGGCACCCGCCAGGCTCGTTCATGCAGGGGTGCTGGTGCTGGTGACCATCCCTGGACACCACAACCTCACGCTGTGACCCCGTGAGAACACTATGTTGCACCACTGCTCTGCCCAGAGCCTCCTGCGCCCCCTCATCTCCTTCTGTAAAAGCCGACTCCCATTACCAGGGTCCGGGTGGCCCCGAGGGTGCTTCTGTCTCTCATCTTCCCTACGACTCTTCCTTCCCGCCCATCACGCACGCTGCTCTGCTCTGACCTCGGGGTCCTTGAACTTGCTGCCCCCCAGGCCGCTTGCAGGCACAGCCCACCCCCCTGCCTCCTGGGCTTGGTTCGGGGCTCGCCCCGTTGCAGCCAGGTGGTCCCAACCCGCTCACCTGCTGCGGCCCCCCACCAGCCCCGCGCTTGGACTCTCCTCCGCGCACCTGCGACCGACCGTCCGCCGCGCTGGTGGTCTCTCGCACTGCATCCAGGACTCTTAGGGTCACATGTTGCCATTCATATTTTTATCAGCTTTTGGAAAGGTAACAGTTATGGACTGAATTCTGTGCCCCTCCCCACGCCACCCCCACCCGCGAGGCCCTCAGGCAAGAGAGGTTTGCTTACGCTCCTAGAGACTTTCAGGTGTGCAATACAGTCACCTCGCTGTGCATTATGTTCCCGTGGCTGATTGATCTCATGACGCTAAGTGTGTGCCTTATGATTTCCTTTACCCCCTTCCCATTTCACCCACTCCCCATCTAGGGGATGGCAACCGCCAATCTATTTCTGTATCTAAGTTTTTTTTTTTTTCTTTTCTTTAATACACCAGTCTTTGTAGAGTCATCTCCTCTTTGGAGCTCTCCGGGTGAAGCCCCGATTTCCCCTCCTCTGTAGCCCCTGGCAATACTGACTGCATTTCTCCTTTGTTCCGTCTCCTCCCAACGGATACCTCTCTAGTAATATCCAGAGTATTTTATTATGTGGACTTGCGTTCGTATAGACCCTCCTCTTGAGCGAACGACGGAAGTGGTGCAAAGATGACAAGGATTGTGACGATGGGGTCGGAGGGGCTGCAGTTCGGGGAACACGGCCCCCTTACGTGCCCAGCGCCTCGCCTGGCTCACGGTGTATCTTTCACGGTGTTATTTTTGTTGTCCATAATCTATCCCATGTTGCTGAGGGGTCCAGTGATCTAAAGTTTTGAGAAAAGGAGCTTGACTAGGTTCGACTCGAAATAAATCACCGGCGATCATGTCACTGGTGGGAAACCGTTCCCGGCATGCCTTACTGTCAGGGTCAGGAAGGGAAATAGAATTTCCTGAGGATCTATTTTGGGCCAGGCTACTAATAGAATCTTTCCATTCATTTTTTAGGATGGTGCATATGAGCTTTTTAGATTAGCCTGAGCCTTTTAGAGCAAAAAAAAAAAAAAAGAAAGAAAAAAAAAAGAAAGGGAGTGCTGCTTCATATTTTGTGCCAGTTTTTATGGAGGGGATAATTTTACGAATTACAAAGTGAATGTTTCAATAAATGAAAGGAAATAGAACCAAGACACACCCTGGTTGCTAAATTTCTTAAAATAGAAATCTTTTCATTTTTTTTTAATTTTTTCTTTGTTCATTTTATGAATTCTGTTTGCTAAGTATTTTGAAGAAAGGACCTCAAAATACAAAAAAAGATGAGAAAAATGTTGTGCAAAGAGTAATATTGTTTATTTTTATTTTTTTAAAAAGATTTTATTTATTTATTTATTCATGAGACACAGAGAGGGAGAGGCAGAGACATAGGAGGAGGGAGAAGCAGGCTCTCCCTGGAGGGAGCCCGATGCTGGACTCGATCCCGGGACCCCAGGGTCATGCCCTGGGCTGAATGCAGGTGCTCAACCGCTGAGCCACCGAGGCGTCCCTTAAAATTTCTTTTATTTTTAAGAAGTAGTATTGTTAATATTTAATTTATTTAGTGCTCCTTCTGCGAATCCAAGGAAACAAATGCATAGTCATACCAACTTTATTATGTCACCTTAAAATCTGCAGTAACCTCGCATGTCAGATTTTTAAGAATCTGTATTTTAGCTCTTTGGACTTCACCCCTGGGAAGCAAGATCCTCTTCTCATTGTTTTGAGGACCCCTAAGACCTGAGACATGCGGTTTTTCCAACGGCTGGTTTAGATGTGATGTCGAGGTCTCTCTCCTCTAAACCTTGACCTTTCTTAACTGGAGCCACGTACCTCGGAGCCTCCGCAGTTTATAAAGTATTAGCTCCCGGGATCCCTGGGTGGTGCAGTGGTTTGGCGCCTGCCTTTGGCCCAGGGCGCGATCCTGGAGACCCGGGATCGAATCCCACGTCGGGCTCCTGGTGCATGGAGCCTGCTTCTCCCTCTGCCTGTGTCTCTGCCTCTCTCTCTCTGTGTGTGTGACTATCATAAATAAATAAAAATTTAAAAAAAATAAATAAATAAAAATAAAGTATTGGCTCCCGGCTGTGGTTTTCCATCAGGCAGGTGAGGCACAGGCCGGAAAGCTGCCTAGGAGTGGCAAGTATTTATCGGGCACCTTCTCGGTTCACGGCCCTTGCCAAGTGCTCTGAGGGGTAAAGGCTGACTCAGACGTGGTTCCTTCCTGCAGCTGTGATCCGCTGGAGCAATTCATCTTTGCACAGGAAGGGCCAGTCCTCCGTGTGCTCCCACTGAGCAGCTGCCCGACCTCGACGAGCCAGGCTCTGGGCGCTGGCTGAGCGGGGGGCCTGCAGGCCTTCCCTGGGGGGTGATCTACCCACTGGCCTCCCCCACCCGCTGCCTCCCCAGCTGGTCCAGCACTCTCGGTTTCCTATTGTCTCCTCCGGGTGCTTTCCTAAACTCTCACGATTGGATTAGGTGTCCCCTATGGTTTTTTTTTTTTTTTTTTTTTTTTTTTTTTTTTTTAATTTGAATTCAGTTAACTAACATTGACTGTGTCACCAGTTTTGGATATAAAGTTTGGTGACTCATCAGTCGCATGCTCATCACATCACGTGCCCTCCGGTATCTCTGGTTCTGGACTCTACTGAGTAAATATTTTCAATAGTCAGTTAACGTTTATTGTTGGCTCCAGGCCAAGCACCTTGGCCCGTGTAGCCCTGGTGAGCTCCTCGGCGTGCTTTTGTCACGACGTTTCAGGTGGCGCCGAAGCAACCAGGACCGTGTGCCCGGGGCCCGCGGCGAAGGCTCTCCAAAGCCCGCGCACTTCACCGGAACACTCAGAAGGGGCATGAAGACGGAGAGGGACGAGATGAAATCATCATTATTTATAAGTGAAAGCAATGAAAACGAACAACTAGGAAGACGAATCCACAAGCTCAGCGAGAGGCTGTCCGACAGAGAAACAAAAATCCAGGAGCTTTTTTTTTTAATACTAAATAAAACATTAGCTGACCCACCGGGAAAACCCAGGGCCCAGCCGCCCCCACCAGGAAGACGTGTATCAGGATCGAATGGGATTTCCCTGAGGACTGGAGGGATAGTCCAACATTAGACAAACCCACCGATTCCGCGTTCATGGGCGCGTGCAGGAACACTTGCTATGAGGCTTTGGGTAAGAGCTTCATGAGATCGAATGGGATCTTCCAGACGCAGCAATGAATGAATGAATGAATGATATCTGCTCAATAGCCTCTAGTAAACGCATTCTTAATAAAGAGCCTTAAAAAGCGTTTCCTTCAGTTTTGGAGAAGGATGAGTATGTCTGTATCTGCGCAACTACTTGACAAAGTACTGAAAACGGAGGTAATAGCCGCTCGTTTTTCCTGAGTGCTCCCTCCGGGCCAGGCAGTATTCGAGGTGCTTCCTAAGTTTTGCTTATTTAAAACACCAAACGTAAAATTCTTTACTTATCTTTGCTTCCTGTGTCTCTTGCTTTCTCCAAAGATTACCTCAAATGGGCCATAAAGGGTGAACTTTCCTGACCTCTTCTATGCCTGTAAATGTATTGATTTTGCCTTCACGTGCACATAATGGTTCATCTAGGTATTTAATTCTAGGTACCAAGTTATTCTTCTTCAGCATCGTGGAGACTCTGCTCCATTATCTCGCATCTGTTGTTTCTTTCAAGAAGCATGATGTCACTCTGACCTTTGCTTTTTCACTCTAATGAATATGGTTGGTTTCTCTTTGGCTTGATTTTTTTTTTTTTAACATTTCAGTAGAGTTACCATAGTTTCAGGGGTACAACATAGTGATCCAGCACTTCTCTACACTCCCAGTCCTCGTCGTAAGTGTGCTCTTACTCCCCTGGTCCTATTCCCCACCCCCACCCCCGCCTCTCCTCTGCTAACCCTCTGTTTGTTTTCTATACTTAAGAGTCTGCTTTCTTTGGTTTCTCTTTTTTTTCTTTATTCAATTGTTTCTAAAAATTACACGCATGTGTAAAATCCTATGATACTTGTCTTTTACTGGCATATTTCACTTAGCATAAGACTCTCTAGAACCATGCATGTTGTTGCAAAAGGCAAGATTTCATTCATTTTTACAAATGAGTAATATTCCATTATGTGTATATGTATATATATTATGTATAATATACATATTATATATAATATATACATACATTATATACGTGTATACTTTATATACATTATATACATATATAATATATACATTATATACATTATATACATTATATATGTATAATATATACATATATAATGTATATAAAGTATACACGTATATAATGTATGTATATATTATATATAATGTATATATGTTTATAACATATACATGTATATAAGTATATATTATGTATATATTATATGTATATAATGTATATATGTATATTTATGTATATAGTGTATATGTGTATGTATAATATGTATATAATATATATATGTATATAATATATGTGTGTATATATTATATATATTTATATATATAGACCACATCTACTTTATCCGGTCACCTATCTGTGGACGCGGGGTGCTTCCATAATTCAGCTATTGTAGATACTGCTGCAGTAAACATGAGGGGGTGCATCTATCTTTTCAAATTAGTGTTTTTGTATCCTTGGGGGTAAATGCTACGTCGTGGAATTACTGGATCATACGGTGACTCTAGTTTTAAGCTTTTGGAGAACCTCCATGGCCCTTTCTACAGGCACAGCACCAGCTTGCATTCCCACCAGCGGTGCAGGAGGTCTCCTTTCTCTCCACGTCCTCGCCAACACGTGCGTGCGGTTTCTTGCGGTTTTAATTTTAGCCATGTGGACGGGGGTGAGGTGATACCTCGCTGCGATTTTTGTTTGCATTTCCCCGATGATCAGTGATGTTGAACGTCTTTTCTTATGTCTGTTGGCCATTAGTGTGTCCTCTTTGGAGGGCCTGAAGCCTTTTGGATGCCGCTAACATATGCCTGGCGGTGAGTGGGATGTATTTGTAATGAATTTATTTATTTATTTATTTTGCTACTCTTATCTTTGTTTTGAGGGCTTCTGTTTAGAATTTTGGAAAAATCTTGATTACTATCTTTTCATTTATTGTCTTACTTTTTTTTTTTTCAGACTGCAAGTAGACAGAGTTGAAATTACTACTTTCATCTTCCATCTACCCTTCATTCTTCCTTTATTTTCCCCGTCTAAGTGTTTGTTCCTAATACCTTGTAGGATACCGCCACTTTCTAGCAGTGCTTATTCTGACGTTCAGGATATCTACTTAAATCTTTACTTTTATCACTTGTGGGTTTTTTTTATACCTATTATACCCAGTTATGTCTTCATATTTTCAAAATCCTCCTTCTGTTCTACCAAGTATTTTTTTTTTATTTTTTAATTCTTTTTTTTATCTGTTCCATTTGTCTTTTTCCACTTGGCCTACTTTTTTTCAGTTTTGACTTTATAGAGACCCCACTCTATACTCTTCCCTGTAGACTTCTCCTCCGTTAGTGGAGATCATCACTGACAGGTATTATCAGCCTCGAGACAAAACCCTTGACTGTAGCTTACGTCCTCAACTGCAGAGTCTGTTCTGGATTTGACGACTCTCTAACTCTCTACCATTCCAGTACCTTGTTCTCCAAGGATCTTCCCCAGTCCCTTGTTCTAGGTACCTGTCTGTCTTGCAGCACTGATTCGAAGAGCAATTACTTGGGTCGAGGGTATGCAGATGCAGCCAGATGATACATCTACAATGCAATCCAGATGCAGCCAGAAAGTGCCAGTCGAGGTTAATACATGCAGTAAAACAAGCATCTCCTAATCCTTCCTTTGAAGGAAAATAGAGGATAAAACAGGGTATAACAACTAGAACCTTCTTCCTCATCTCATCCTCTACTTCTGGCCCCTGACTATTCAACTGGTCTTCCAAACCAAGATACAATTTCCTTCTCTCTCCCAACGGGTTTTTTATAGTTCGGGCATTAGCTCCGGAGCACGGATTGGCATTTGACAAACCTTTTTATTTGTTTGGAACCTACAGGGCAGATTTCCAGAGAAAAAGCTTGTTGTTCTTACAGGTTCTTCATTTAACTTGGAACCGTGTAGGATTAATTTTTCTCCTTTCTCCAAGTGAATCATCCAAGAAACAGTAGACATGTAGATATATGACAATATTTACCATTATTATCATCAAACCACATTGGACAGAGATCCCAAAGCAAGAGTGTGATGGCTTAGCCACAGGGGAAAGCAGATGGTGAAGCTTCTGGCTTCCTCCAAGGTAGAGAAGTTATCAGCTGGGCTGCAGTGGGTTAGGGTGACACAGAGTCATAATGGGTGACATGTTGACTTTAGTGGTTCTGACCCAGAAAGTCGCTATTTGGAAATACGGAGAGTGAAGGCCATTGCATTATTGCAGCCGTTTGCTGGCGGTGCTAGCGTTGGTGTAGGATGGGGGAGCGGAGATGTGAAATCAAAACCATTCAAGTTCCACTAATACTGCCATTTCATTGACCTGTTTTGAAACTGAAACTAATAGGGGAGGCAGCCCCGTGCCTGGCGCGCGCCGTGCGCTCCCTGTTAGCTGGATGAGCTACTAGTGGAGGCTTAAACTGGGAACCCAAGGCGACACACGGTGAACCCCAGCGTTACCTCTGGGTGTAAAACCGGACAATACATTTAGTTTCTCTGGCTTCATTTCTTTCTGGGAAACTAAGACGGTTAGAGCAGAGGAATTCCCTCAGGTGTCAAATCGGATGGTCCTGATGATTATATATAATATAACATGGCTGAGGTTGATGCTGATAAGCTACCTGTGACCGTAATAGATGTAGACGCTGGGAAGGACTTTGGACGCCGTCTACTCTGGTTTCTTTATTTTAAAGATAAAGAAAGAGGTTAAGAGACACGATGTACCTTGCTAAGGTCCCATCGCTGTCTAAAGACGGCACCAGGAGCTGCACCTGGTTCTCTGGGCTTTGAGGCCATTCTGTGGTTTCAGTAGGATTAAGGAGGCTCCAGAGTTCCTCAAGGAGCCTTTCATCTCAGTGTTGCATAAACCATAGTTTTGGAAATTGTGACATTTTGTGAAGATGGTAGCCTGCAGGGTGTCCTGGAAAAGAAAGGATTGTGAACGTCCTTGCTATGGTTTACACAACAGGTGCAGAGAGGCTTGTGTGTCTATAGAAGTGGATGTCTGTGGGCCGAGCACATGGTAGTGGCACAGTTAATGGTAGTTGCCTAGAGGGCTATGGCCTGTAGCCAAAGGGAGATTATTTTCTATCCCAGATGATATATTCTACAAGCCTTCTCACGGCACCTGGGCGGCTCAGCGGTGGAGCGTCTGCCTTCGGCTCAGGGCGTGACCCCGGGGTCCCGGGATCGAGTCCCACATCGGGCTCCCCGCAGGGAGCCTGCTTCTCCCTCTGCCTGGGTCTCTGCCTCTCCCTCTGTGTCTCTCAGGAATAAATAGATAAAATCTTAAAAAATATATATTTTAAAAAAGAGTTTTCAGTTTCATTTGCTCCCGTTCCATGTTTGTCAAACCTTCTGACTACTAATTTGGTCATTTGAGTTAGTAGGACAGTCTCTGTTATGTAGGGACGGCCCTGGTGCAGAGAGACGGCCACCCATCGTAAGCCCCTCGGAGGGGGGAAAACCTTCAAAAGAAATGTGACGTTTTTGACTAGAAAAAAGCAGCCACTTGGGGTGTTCTGTACAAATGCACCCAACGGGAAGGGGCCGGATTTTCGGCGCTGCCACAAACGTGCAATCACACAGAAGGGACGGGGCGCCCTGAGTGTCTGATGAGGTCTCCGTGACCCGATTTGTCTTTGCCCAAAAGCTGAGGAGCGTGGAAGGGTTGATCAAAAGCAGAGAGAAATGAAAAAGCAAAGGTCAGAAAGAAAGAAGGGGTGGCAAGGCCTCCCTGCCGGCGTGTTGGCTCCACGGCCTCCTAGTGGGGTGGGTACTGGGGAAGGGCGGCCACAGCCCGGTGACTCGGCGGGGACAGGGCACCCAGGCCCACACGGCCGACGGGCACGCGTGTGGAATGTCAAGGAGCCACCCCGCCGTCCAGGGGCTGCTGCTGCTTGTCCTTGACTTCATGACAAGGTATTTGTGGGCCTTGTGGTGACCTCACCTCCCTGGTCTGGAAGGGATTGGTGGCGAGCGCCTGCCAGGCCCCACCGTGTCCCCCGCTGTCGCTCCTCCCGGCAGGTGGCCCTCGGCAGACTGTCCCCTGGCCTGTGGCAGGCGGGCGTGGGTCAGCGGCCGCGGGGGGGCTGCTTCTCCCTCTGCCTGGGTCTCTGCCTCTCTCTCTGTGTCTCATGAATAAATAAATAAAATCTTTAAGGAAAAAAAGTCTTTCCTGAAGACGAAAGCACTGTAAACTGGTACTTTAAGATTTTATTTATTTATTTGAAACGGAGAGAGCGAGCAAGAGAGAGCAGGAGCCCAGGGAGAGGCAGACGGAGAGGGAGAAGCAGGCTCCCTGCTGCGCAGGGAGCTGGACGCAGGATTCGATCCCAGGACCTGAGATCAGGACCTGAGCTGAGGGCAGACGCCCACCCCACTGAGCCCCCCAGGGACCCCTAAACTGGTCCTTTACTAACACTGACCTAGAGGGTAAGGACGTGAATGAGTCCCCCTCCTGCGGGGCCTGTGGGAGGGGTGGGGCCCTAGTGGCTACTGCATTGGACCGTGTAGATCCAGATCCTCTTTAGGTGTCACTCACTATAATCACAGAAAAAAACAAACCAGGAAGATGTATTAAAAGAACATGCTCTTCTTCCTTAATTTCTAGAGTTTCCAGATCCTACATTAAATTTTTTTTTTCGTTTAGTATTAAAAAAGAAAGGAAAAAAGGGCTATTTTAAATCTGTTGCTATATGGAAACGACAGGTTTCAATTAAAAAACAAATTATTGACTGCCTCCTCTGGTCCAGGCCTTCTGCCGCGCGTTGGCCGTCACAAATAAATAACTGGGAAGACATAGTCTTCGAGGAGCTCATAATCCAAGTAGCTTTGTAGAGATTTTTTTTTAACTTTGTAGAGATCTTATACATTTTATTTCCAGAATATTTTCATATATAATTAGACGATGTGTCTAAATATCTGCTATTGAAACTTGGCAGTGTTTTGCTTTTCATTTCTAATATTTTAATTTTTTTCTTTTTTCTCAATATTAAAAAATTTCACCTTTATTCATATTTGCAAAATCCTATTTCATGCTATTGGATATATCCAAATATTGATTCAAACTACTCTGAAAGAGTAAATTACTTCTCTTCCTTTTTAATTTTTTTCAAAAGGCAACCTCTTCCCGTGGTTTCAAATTCAGAGGGGACCAACTTGATTTTAATTCCCTTTTATGGAAACAACCACTGTCATCATTTCCCAGTTCATACCTTTGTAACTAGTTTGTGCAAAACAAACATGGGGTCAGTCTTTAAAAAAAAAAAACAAAAACCAAAAACCAAATCTGCACTGTTGAGTAAACTCTCTTCTTGCATGTAAAAAATATATTTTGGATACTTGGTCCTACTGGTACTTGCGGACCTTCTCGTTTCCTCCTGCGGGTGCACAGTATCCCATTGTGTGACCGTATCACCATTTGTCTGAGCAGCCCTCCGTGGACATTTAAGTTCTTTCTGGTCTTTTGCTATTACAGGACGTAGAGACATGAGTAAGTTTGGCCATTATATTCTAATGTGAGCCGGAGGGAGTTGCATTCGTGCTTCCCAGAGCTTATCCCACAGTCTCGGGGGGTGTTCGGTACAAAAAGAGGGTTCTCTGGCTGAATAGCCTCCTGTAACCTGGGGATTCCTTGTGGGTCCGTAACGCGCCCTGTTGGGATAACAGAGGCCTTGCGGTCACGCATGTCAGGATACGCCGAGTGTTTCCCGACGTCCGATTTTCTCAAGCACCGGAATGGACGGTTTGGGTGGCTGGGTCTGGCGAAGCAGCCACTGAGCTAGAGGTGCACACGCGGGAGGCCCGCTGGGTGTGTTCCTGGGGTGGGTGGGGGACACCTGACGGGGCCAGTGTGATGTCCCAGCTCCAGGGAGGCGGCCGGGCCCTGGGTGGTGCTGTGGGCCTGTGCTGGGGAGACACCCCCCGGAGCTGCCCGTGGGGGACCAGGTGCCCCCGCTTCCCCGGCTCCTTCCTGGGAATGTCAAGAGCCCTGCTGTTCAGAGCAAGTCGCGGGGTTACTTGGTGACCCAACTGCTTTCTCTGATGCGCGGAGGCCCAGCTGGAAGCCCTTGGGACCGCCCCACTTTCTTTGTTTCTAATTCTAGTTAAATATGCACTGACTGAGCTCCCCCGGTTCAAGGTGCATCTTCCCGAACATGCGCGTGGCCCCGCGGGGTCCAGGTCAGCCCTCACCCCGGGAATCCCGCTGGGCGGCCACGGAGGGGGGACGGTGGGGCCCGTTTCTAGGAGGAGGTCACTCAACCTCGGGCAGATTCTTGGGGCACAAGGGCACAGAGCTGAGTTAGAGTCTCTTTTGTGTTTTAAATCTCTTGGTTCCCTCTTCCTAGACATTCCCCGGAGAAGCCGCCTGAGCTCTCCCCAGCTGGGAAACCTTGGTCCGCGGCGTCCCGGTAGGTCAAGGATGTGACACAAGGGTCAGGAGTCCCAGCAGCCTCGCTCCTGGGTGCTCTTTTCCGTCCTCGCGTTTGGAGCTCCGGGGTCAACAGGTGTAGCAAAAAAGCCGTAGCGGCTTCTCAGGGGCGTCCCCAGGTGGGTCCATCCTGTGCCTTCTCACATCTTTGCTAAATTCATTCTCATCTCCCGTCAGAATTCCTGGCTTGTCCTGGCTGTCAAGGAAGCTTATTTCCTGACCAGGAACGAAAAAGAGTCTAAGGATGGGCCTCTCTAGGTGTGCCTGGAACACTCGATGGAGCCGCGTGGAGAGGATGGGAAAATATCCCAGAAAAAATCTGGAAGCAGTGAGGAGATGCTGGAGGAGACAGACCAGTGTAGTGGGAGTAAAACCAGGGTGAGGGGCTTGGCTGGTACATGAACAGGACGCCCGGGTCGAGACGAAAAAGAAAAAAAGAACCCCCCAAAAACATGCTAAGACTGATGGCTGCGTCCAAGAACAACCTTTAAATTGAACGTTCTTCCCAAAAACTTTAATCTTTTCCTTCGACACAAAGTTTAATAAGAATTCTTTGTTATTTTTGCATAAGAAACAATGGATCAGGTGAGAGTGTTGAAAAGGGGAATTTGCAAGGGAGTAAGGTAGGGAGGGGGTGGCGGTGACTGGGTGACGGGCACTTGACGGGATGAGCACTGGGTGTTATTCTGTATGTCGGCAGATTGAACACCAATAAAACATAAATTTACAAAAAAATTTAAAAAAAGGTAGAGAAGATAGTGTTAGACGGTGGGAGGAAATGATGGAGATAGGAATTTGCCTGAAATAGACCCAAAACAAATCCATCTCTTCTGACCAGTCGTGGACTCTCTTTCCTCCATAACGGATGGTGTCGAAGTTGTGTTTCTGGCGACTCTTGAATGTTCCTGGAGCCGCCCCCCTCGTGATCCCTTTGCAGTGACTCATGCTGCGCAGCGCCAGATCCTATAGCACCCGGTTACTCCCGACGATTCGACTGTGGGGTCCGTCCAAAGCCCAGGCCCCCCTTCATCTGTTCCTCCGGTTCACGTTAGAGCCATGGGACCAGGAGGGGAAGGGGCTGCCTTCGAGCTTCCGTGGCCGCCAGCCTCCTTCTGGTTTTCACTTGATGGAACTTGGGACCGAGGGGGAACGTAGGGCAAAGGGGCCGGATGTCTTCGGATTCGAGATCATTCTCTGTTGGTCGTTGCTTCTCTTTCTGGCCAATAGTAGCTCATCACTGATGATGCCCCCTGCCCCCGTGTGGGCGCGGTCCAAAGTGGGGCATTTCTGTGGGACACGTGTGAGTTCTTCCCCCGTACGGTGGTCCCTCCGTTGGCCCTCCGCGTGCCTGGGCCTAACCCCCTCACCCCCTCCGCCCCCTCTGCGTGGGGGGTGGGATGGCCCACCAGGCCCCACTCTCTGAGTCCCCTTGCAAAGAGGCCAGCTTTGACCCATAGCCTTGCTGAACCCAACGCCGCAGATAGCATCTGATGCTTTTCTCCATTATCTTTTCCCCCCTTTGGTCGGGTGGGCTTAGCAGCAAAGCAGCAGTCCCTTGAGCTGATAGGATGTCTACCCGGGAGACGAGATGCCAGCCTCCTCTCATGACAAAATACCTCCCTGGGCTCCTGGAGGCCGGGAAGTCCAAGGTCAGGGGGCAGCTGTTCGCTTCCCCCGTGTGAATTCCTCTCGGCGTGCAAACGGCTGCCCTCTTGCTGAGTCCTGAAATGCTGGAGAGAGAGGGGACAATAAGGTCTCCGGTGTCTCTTCTTATAGGGACCCTAATCCCGTCCTGGGGCCCCCACCCTTACGACCTCATTCAACCCTAATCACATCCCCAAAGCCTCATCTCCAGACGCCATCGCAGTGGGGTTAGGGCTTCAACAGAAGAATGTGGGGGGAAGCAGCTCAGTCTGTAGCGCAGCCTCTTTCACGTATTGTCCCGTAGCATTTCGCATCATGCTCCTGGCTGCTGTCTCTAGCCAGTGCCTTTCTCTTCCTTCCTGTGTATGGACTGAGGGGGGTTCTTGGGGTGACGTTGGTGGTTTGGAGGAAGTAGACGTCGTAAGGGCTTGCCTGCCTCTGAGTTGGCTGTGGAGCGGGGTCGGGACTTAGCTATGAGTCTCTCTCTAGAATATGGGGCGGCTTAACGCTCCTCTATCCCCAACATTGGTTCTGTTCACCAATTCCAGGGCGACAGTAAAGCCACGTTCAAAATCCTCTTAAAAGGGATCCCTGGGTGGCGCAGCGGTTTGGCGCCTGCCTTTGGCCCAGGGCGCGATCCTGGAGACCCGGAATCGAATCCCACATCGGGCTCCCGGTGCATGGAGCCTGCTTCTCCCTCTGCCTGTGTCTCTTCCCCTCTCTCTCTCTCTCTCTCTCTCTCTCTCTGTGACTATCATAAATAAATAAAAATTAAAAAAAAATCCTCTTAAAATATCATGCATTCCTCATCCACCTCCTTGGATGCTGAGCCTCTGCAAGCGGCGTGCACTTTGCTAGAGGAGCACTACTCCTCAGGTGTGACCTTCTCACCCAAGTCTTCCCTGATCCCTCGTCCTCTTCCTGTCTTGAGAATTAATTGCCTCACACTGTGTTTTAACTCGGGCCTTTCTTTATTTTTCTCTTCAAACACTGAGAGCGTCAGTTAGTTGTTTGAGGTTTCCCTTCACCGGTTGGCAAGTTCCTTAAGGATCAAAACCAGTTATGAAGTCCTTATACATGATAGGTTTTGAATAAATACTTTAGATCATTCAGGAAGATTCCAGCGTGTGGGCATAGATACCGAATGGCTACGCTTTTTTGGGTTTAGAATTATATGAAACTTCTATCAAATCGGCGAGAGTCAGAAATAAGATCATATAGATAATTTTGTTATTGACCTAAATATCCTGTGGATCCTGGGCCATACTGAATTTTGGTTTAGATGTTTCTTATTTTATAAAATAGGAATTATACCGTTTAAATTTTAGAAATGGCATGAGTCCGACTACCTTTTTTAAAAATAGGAAGTAAAAATAGGAAATATCCTCCTTCAGGGTTTTGTAATGGTGTAGTCGTTTGGCATATTCGAACCCCTTCAAAATCACGTATGCCTTGAAAATATGATGTTTGTAATGTTGTGTTTTGCTACTGAGCATCTGACTGGACGCTTTGTGACTCCACTGTTAGAACAGATGTATTTGTGACCTTTTTTCAGCATCTTCCATGAAGCTGGTCAGTAACTTGGGATCAAGTCCACAAATACCTTTGACATCACATTTGCTCTGTGCTATTTTTGGGGAAATGAAAGACTTTCCACTAGAGAACTGCATGAAACATTATAGCTTCTTTTAGACGATGTGTGATCGTTCGTCTTCCAAAATGAAGTAGCTATAGTCCACACGGGTGGGAGTTAAATTATGGGGGAGTCTGAAGATCTTAGGAAAGATTAATCCAAAAAAATTCCCACGGACTTCTGAAGCTTTCTCCAGATGAGTCTCCCTGTCTTCCAGGCGTGATCAGGTGTGGAGATAATCATGAATGCAAAGAAAGGAGCATTATTCAGTACATAATTTTGGATATGTTAATCCCTACCTGTGACTCCCGCAGGATGCATTCCTGTATATCGCCACCTGGCTCTTTAAAGCAATATGCCATCAGGTGCTATGCTGCCACTGTCGCAGGAAGCAAAGACGACAATGGTAGCACGTAGGCGGTTGTAGAAGTAAGTTTTCAAGAATCCTATCATGTAGTAAAAGACTCTCTTATGTAATAGTGTCATTAGTAATACGGAAGATGTGGGGAACCAGTTAGCGTGTTTTATATATAAAACACCCCCTTGGAATTTTATTTTATTTTATTTTATTTTATTTTATTTTATTTTATTTTATTATTTTATTTTATTTTATTATTTATTTTATTTATTTTATTTATATTTTATTTATTTTATTATTTTATTTTATTTATATTTTATTTTATTATTTTATTTATATTTTATTTTATTATTTTATTTTATTTATTTTATTTTATTATTTTATTTTATTTATATTTTAATTTATTTTATTATTTTATTTTATTTTTTAAAAGATTTTATTTATTTATTCATGAGAGACACAGGAGAGGCAGAGGGAAGAGAAGCAGGCTCCATGCATGGAGCCCGATGTGGGACTTAACCCCAGGAATCCGGGATCAGGCGCTGAGCCAAAGGCAGATGCTCAACCGCTAAGCCACCCAAGTGTCCCACCCTCGGAATTTTAAACACGAATATCTTGGTTATAAAAGAAGATGCTGTTTGTCATAAAATGTTTAAGGTGTTTTCTAAGGACAGACAACACTGCACATAACAGAGGAAGGCAGATTTTTTTTTTTCTGAAAAGAGCCAGATACTAAATATCTTAGCCTTTATGAGCCAAATCATGTATCGAGACTATTGCCTTTACTCCTGCCAGAGACGTGGATGGGCGCGACTCTCTCCCAATAAAACTTTATTTACAAAACAGGTGGTGGGTGAGGTTTGGCCTGTGAGTCATAGTTTGCCCATGTTTGTCCATATAAGATGAAGAGATTCTGTGTCTTACTTTTTTCTATATCATTAAGTTAATTTTAGAGGAACTGAGATGCTTAAAACCAAACAGTCTATATAATCCAACCATCCACTTTCTGAATGGTTTCACCAATGTAAGGAAATCAGAGAATGATGTAGATCAGTGTTTTGGGGTGACTCATCGAAACTTTTCAAAAATACTGAGACTAAGGTGCAACCAAGCTCAGTCTCAAAATGAAACAAAGCCACAGAAATCCAAGGAACGGGCTTCTTTTTCATAAAGTGGAAACGCATTTTATTTTTACTTTCAGTTGTAATTTACATGTATTCCTTGAGAAAAAAACATTCTGTAGCGTGTGTATGTAGATCAGGATAGACAAAGGAGCAGGTCAAGGTGTTTGTGAAAATTGAAACTATAAAAAATCCATGGAGGAAAACGGTAATTCCTCTCTTGTGCAGTCATCTCCGGCATCAGAAAACAAGGAAATATAAAATGAAAGGAAAAGTATGACGAGTGTGCTTCATATGCTTCCTTGAAACTGCTCGGTTTCCTAGAATTTTTATTGAGAATTCCCCAAACTCAAGAAACAACTTCCCGACAGCCTAGGATAGACACACGTTAGGGGTTGCTGCGGCCGAGAGCTCAGAGAAGCAGCAGGAGGACGTCTCAGATGCTGAGGGTACAACTTGTGACCTTCTTACAATAGCAGTGTAGCTCTGTAAATGCTAAGGTCGCTGCGAGAAATTTATGAAAATTAGTAAACGTTATTATTATTATTATTATTTTTTAGAAAATCCATTATGATCAACTCTGGGGCAAGAAATTGGGCAATTTTCTTTAAATGAAATCGTCCTTGCAGCATGCAAGAAATCAAACAGGAACCTCCCCTCAGTTGTTTTGAGGTCATTAGCGCAGTGTCATGTGCCTTCTGTTTTTCTAATTCTCTTTGAGTCCTAGATTTTTAGTTATAGTTCCTTCGGGGCACTTCAAAACGGAGGGTTTTCGCTGTGGTTATTTCGTGCGGGGCCTGCGATAGATGTTCTTGGCCGATGCGAGGGAGGGTTGAGAAGAATACGCGCCAGGTGAAATCGAAGATGTATCTCTTACAACCGGCATAGTCAAGGTTGTAAGATGCTTCTTTTTTTTTTATTTTATTTTATTTTATTTTATTTTATTTTTTATTTTATTATTTTATTATTTTATTTTATTTTATTTTATTTTTTTATTATTTATTCATGAGACACACAGAGAGAGGAAGAGACACAGGCAGAGGGAGAAGCAGGCTCCGTGCGGGGAGCCCGACGCGGGACTCGATCTCAGGACCCCGGGGTCAAGACCTGAGCCGGAGGCAGACGCTCAACCTCTGAGCCCCCCAGGGGGACCCAGTAAGTTGCCCCTTAAGGAGCACTGGGGTTGCTTGTGGCGGGGATCCAGGACGGTGCAGTTTCTATAGGACGGCCCTTGGAAGGCAGCGTTTATTTTGAGTAACAGGTTGGGAAGCAGAGTCGACTCCGTACGCAGGAGCTTTGGGCCGCGCTGCCGTGGTGCTAGCTGGATCTCTCTTCTAGTATTTACCATCCTCTTTGTTTTCTTTCTTAGATTCTGAGAATAAATGCGTTTAGAGAGCTGAATTTGCACACAGACTAGGTTATATTGGATCTCATTTGTGCGTGCTTTCACTCAAAACCTTCTTCTCTTTTATTTTGGCCAGAACTGCAGCCTACAGGTTGTGGGTGGCCTCCAGTCACCATCTTTTAACTCCATTAAAGTCAAGTTTTTAGTTTTTTTCTTAGATTTTTTTGTTTTTTTTTCTGATTGTCAGAGTAATATGTGCTCGTTATAGCGAGAGAGCGAGTACAGGAAACGGTAAAGTGGGGAAAATACCAGACCCAGCAATGCAATTAGTGAGTAATTAGTAAGTAAGTAACGAGACAACTCGTTGCACCGTTATTTTTTCTACATAGTTGACAGAAAAGTGTTTGAACATTTGCCTCCTAGTTTTGTTTTCTTAACAGCAGATGGTGACGTTTCCCCATGACTTTATATAAGTAAAGCAAATATTATTTTTAATGTAAATATAGTACTCTGATTGAAAATGTGTCACAATGCATCATGATTTGACTAGTTTGTGGTTATTAAAAATAATACTTATGTGTATATATTTTCGAATGAATCTCCATCCAGGTTTCTGACAATTTTGTTAAGGAAAATTTCCTAGGAGCAGAATTAAGACGTCTGACATTTAAAATATTTTAACAGTGCTCAACACATGTTCCAGAAAATATGCACAAATTTATACCTTTGTCAGCATTTTGTGAGTCTTGTGTCACTACATCCTCACTGGTGCTGACAGTTAAGAGGTTTCTTTTTTTTTTTTTTTAATTAAGATTTTACTTATTTATTCATGAGAGACCTGGAGAGAGGCCGAGACCCAGGCAGAGGGAGAAGCAGGCTCCCTGCGGGGGTGGGGGGGCCGCCACGGGACTCGAACCCAGGGCCCCGGGCTCATGGCCTGAGCCCAAGGCTGCTGCCCAAGCCCCTGACCCCTGGCGCCCCTAAGAGCCTTAAGCCACCCTGTGGCCCCGGAGGATGGGGCGGTATAGGGCCCATGGGTGCGTGCCCAGGAGTCCCGGGGCGGTGACAAGGGCAGTGGCGGGGCAGTGGTGCCCACACAGATGCGGACATGATGTGCCCCAGGGTCGCAGGCCCAGTCCCGGTCCGAGGGGGCGCCGGCCGGGCAGGGAGGGCTGTGGGGACCCTCGGGCGGCTGCCACCCAGCCCCCACCCCGCGAGCCCACAGCTGGCTCCCACCAGGAGGCCCCGGGGAGGGGCCGCAGCCTCATGTCCGCAGGTGCACGCATACCTGCGCCTGGGGAGCCCACCCATGTGTCCACCTGCACCCCCCCCCAGGGACCAGGGCCTTGTGTCTCCAGGTGCACATACCCCTGCGCCCGGGGAGCCCCCCCATGTGTCCACCTGCACGCCCACCTGCACCCACCCCCCCAGGGACGGGGACCTCGTGTCTGCAGGTACACGCACCCCTGCGCCCCGCCTGCGTGTCCACCTGCACACCCACCTGCCCCCCCCCCCAGGGACCAAGGCCTTGTGTCCGGAGGTGCACGCATCCCTGCGCCTGGGGAGCCCCCCCCACATGCCCACCTGCACGTCCACCTGCACTGCCCCCAGGGACCAGGGCCTTGTGTCCGCAGATGCACACACCCGTGCGCCTGGGAAGTCCCCCCCACATGCCCACCTGCACCCCCCCCCAGGGACCAGGGCGTCACATCCACAGGTGCACGCACCCCTGCGCCCCACCCACGTGTCCACCTGCACGCCCACCTGACCCCCCCCGAAAATGGGGCCTCGTGTCCACAGGTGCACACACCCCTGGGCCCTGCCCGCCCGCCACTGCACGCCCACCTGCAGTATTATTCTGTCCCTCTTCTTAGGAATTTATTTATTTAAAAAAAAAAGCATTTAGGGAATTGTGTCCACTTCTTGTAGTTCTCTTGTCGTGGGTGATACTGGGAGAGGTGTGTATTTTGTCTTGGTATTGGTTTCCCAAAACACTGTGAGGGGTAGCCATGCACACGGATCTACCCAGGGCTGGTCATACCTGTACGTAGGCGTGAACCTCACTTTCATCATGTACTTGAGTAAGCTTATTGATTTCTCTTTAGAAATTCTAATTTTCTTTTTTTTAAGATTTTTATTTATTCATGAGAAACACACAGAGAGAGAGAGAGAGAGAGAGGCAGAGACACAGGCAGAGGGAGAAGCAGGCTCCACGCAGGGAGCCCGACGCGGGACTCGATCCCCTGGGCCAAAGGCGGCGCTAAACCGCTGAGCCACCCGGGCTGCCCCCGATATTCTAATTTTCTGATCCAATAGGTCATTTAAGTAGCTAACCTGACGCTAACTTTTCTTTTACGGGACATTAGGCTTTGTCTACCATCACGGCTAATAGTAAAGCTCACTTTACAGGGATGGAATTTGTGCATCAGAAAAGTGTACGTGATGTAGGATTATGATCATCTTTTCTGAACATGTACTTTGTGATTGTGGTTAAACCACTTTGTAATTTTAGTAGAATTTGGTAGATGGTTGATTTTGTGGTAGAGATAATACTTCTTGCCGCATATGCTGGAAAGTACACGCGTATCCTACCTGATAGAGATTTTCTTTAAAATGAAAGTCCTTCGGAAAGGTAGATGCTGCAGACCCTGTGAGCCTCAGTTTACCTTACTGGACCGTGCTTTTAAGCCATCTCTGTCTTACTGGGATCAGCTGCCTTTATGCCATCTCCCTGCTGCCTCCCCCGTGCACACTGCTGGCTCTTTCTCACCCCTCTGCTCTGTTCTCTTGCGGGTTTAGGCAGAAACTTCTGAACTCCTTCCAGAGTGGAGGCTTGGTTGTCTTAACTCGGTCCTTTCCCCTGCCCAGCCACTCCTCGCCTCTGTTTCCCTGACCCGTTTCACTGCCTCTTGGGTGGGGCCACCCTACACGCTGGTAAATTCCATTAGGAATTTCAAAGCAGAGAGGCAGGACCAAGCCTTCCCCTAAGTGTACTTTCCCCGAAATATCAACCCCTGGGGGAGAACTCATTGCACCCGTGTCTTCTTCTGCCTCTGTTTCTCTTAGTCCTCCTCCTCTCCTGGCTGGAACATCTACTTGCATCACATCTTTCTGATCCCGAGGGTCCCCTGTTGTCTAGTGTTTACGCATGGACGGTGTTTTCGCTCTCTACTGTGGGAGAAACTCTCTCTAGATCAAGTTTCATTTTCACGGTAGGAGCCCCCGGGAACCTAGGTGGTAGGGACCTTCTACACGGGAGTAAACACTGGCTTAACTAAGACTGTGGGAAACTGGTAAAAACACGGACGCAGCCCAGGCTGCCTGGTTTCTTGCTGTGGTGCTGCCACTTACCAGCTGTGTAACTTTGGGCAAATCATGTCATTTCTGTGTTCCTCAGATTTCTCATCTTTGCAATGATGATAAGTGGCCTTACCTTCCTTATAAAGTTGCCATAACAAAAAATTAGTTAAAAATATACGCATCGCTCGGAATCGTGGTTGATAGGTAGTACTTGATTATTTGTTAGCAATGATTCTTTTAATATTTTCAATCGTAGTAAAAAAGAAAAAAATCCTTCTTTTCTATATTTAAAGGCGTGGAGCCTAAAGAATGTGGTAAAGTGATCGACCTTACTGGAGGTAACTTGCTGTTGGCAACTAAATGCAAAATCTGGAAATTCAGGGGCCTGAAGGGGTTGTCTAGGGAGAATTTTTTTGCGGGAGGCCAGGGCGTGTTGGGAAGTATTCCTTTCTCTGCTCTAGTGTGTAAGAGTTTTTGTGGGCCTGAGAAGAAGATTTTTGACTTTAGGTTAAGTTTGAGATAGCGATGGACCATTCATGTAGAAATACCCATTGGTCAGGAGCTGACAAATGTTCTGTGTTAGGGGCCAGATGGGAAATATTTTAGTCTTTGTGCACCAGCTGTGGAATCTGCTGCAGGATCTTCTTTTCAAATGTTTTAAACTCTTGTTTTAATTTTTCTTTTAAAGGGTAAAAATGTAGAACAAAAGCAAGCTGCAACCTGATTTGCCCCATAAAGGCATGGCTTGCCAACCCCTGCTATAGTTTATTGCAAAAGAACAGAACTTTGGCAGATTTGTTGGAGTTAAGAGATTTAGATTTCTTCATCTTCAGTGTCTATATAATTTGAGAAATCATTAGTGAGCATGGATCCATGTATATACAATATTCTTTTTTTTTTTCAATGATTTTATTTGTTTATTTGAGGGAGAGAGGAGAGCACAAGCAGCAGGGAGGGGTAGAGGTTGATGGAGAATGGCTCGGGCCACCCAGACATCCCTATGTACAATATTCTAACTAAAACTGAATATTGTAGTGAAAATAAAATTATGTAAATATTTAAGGTAAAAGAATTTTTCCCTAGAAATAAATTTTATAAAATTATGTTTTACTTCCTGTGTGTACTATAAAGTTACTTTGTAAGAACTTCTGTCTATTAATATAGATATGTTTTTAAAATACTGACGAGACCTTAATATAACCATTTCAGAGGATTTGTGATTCCATAGGTTCATGGAAATTAATGCAAAATAATGTTTGACTTACTAGGTGTCACAGAGATGAACAGTGATACTTTTGGCCTATGATGCTCTCATCGTGATTAATTGGTGGAATGAAACGGGGCATAATAATCGTAGCCGGCTGCACTTGGCTTTAAGACTTTGAGATTATTTATGTTTTAATGGTGGGATTGGAGGGGACTGTATTCTTTTAAAACTGACCAAAGTAAATGCATAATAGAAAGAATTTAATAAAGCAATTTGAGTTCCTAATTCTATCCAAATTAACCGAAATCAATAGTACAATTTTAAGAAGCCTCTAAGCTAGCCCAAACTAATGAGTCCATTTATTCCTTCAATTCAAGTAGATTACGATGGAGTAAGTACATTTTCTAACTGAATTTTACGGATTGTGAGTTTAGCCAAGGCATTTTGCATTTCACAACAGATTCCTAGAGGGATTCCATTTTTTCATGTTCAAGCCTAGAAATTATTTTGTTTTGGTTAAGGTGAAACTTTATTTCAGATAAACTTTTGAAATCCACACAGAACATCACTTTCCTATAGATGCAGAGTTCAGATTACAGAGAGTAGTTTTAGATAAGCTCAGTATTATGTTCAGTTTCTTTCAACTTCTCAGTTTTAAGAGAAACATTGAAAAATAGAATTTGACTTAGAAGTCAACCAAGAATATAAAATATCTCGATACTAACACAAGTGAAAAATAACCAAAACCAAAACAAAAACAAAACAAAAACAACAACAACAAAAAAATGAGCCTGGAAAAGAAAGACCTTGGAGGGGCTGGGCTTGGGGGTGGGCTATGTCTTTTTTCTTAAATATTTAAAATAGCAGATGAAGCACCCGTTGATTCATTCATCCATCTATCTACCCATTCATCATCCATCCAACCTTTGAAAAATAACCTTCTTTATTTCGGCCACCTTGCGTGGGCTGGAGATACAAAGCTGCGTAAGATAAGCCCCACCTGAGGAGTCTGGGAGACTCAGGTTTGTGGGCACACTTACTAGCTGGCTGAGCTAATCAGCCGTTGTTTCCCCCTCTTTAAATCTGGGTAGTAATAACCAGCTCATAGGTTATGTCAGGAAACATGAGGTTGTGAACAGCTCCAGGGCGCATGGAAGGTTAAACAGTTGCACGCGATAGTCTGAGGGACACACTGACAAGCAATCACCAACTCATACTTTCTAAATCTCGTGATTGAAAAATTTGTATGTGTCGGATCAGTTGACCTGTTGCTAGAGAACCAAGGGGCCAAAGTGTAGCAGCTTAGAGCCTCAGCTCTTGAATATTTCCCAGGAGCCTGTGTGCCGGCCACTCGTCATCAGGGCGCCTCACCCCTGGGTCTGGGAGTGGGGGGCTGCCTCTGTCTGGGTTGGTCTCTCCATGTCGTTTTGTCACTAGTGACTTCCTGGGTTTCTGCTCCTGGCCGTGGAGGCCTTGCCAGGTGGAGCCGACCCCGTGGCGCAGCCTCCGGCCCTGGGTGTGGGCCTTGCTCCCTGGTGTGGCCCACGCAGCCCGAGGTGGGCTGGCCCCATCGGTGGCCCGAGGCGACACCCCTCAAAGGGACGGGGCAGTGGTGAAGGCACCTTGTGCCGGGCCTGCCATCACCAGTCTCCTAAAGTGTGGGTTTTCACCCCACGGCTGATAGACTGTAAGTGCTTTTCCACACCCAAGGACACCAGCCGTCCTGCCTGTTGGTCAGCCTCCCTGGCGGGTGACAGTGGCCCTGAGCTGCAGTTTGCGCTCCCTGTGACGGCAAAGCTCCAGCTGACCAGGGTGCTGGGTGAGGGGTCTGTGGGCACCCGTGGGAAAACCTGCGGGTCTGAGGGCCTGAGGTCATGTGGGTCATGCTCCACCTTCCCTGGTCCCCAGTGGGAAGTAGTCTTCATAGCTGTCGCTTTGGTTCCTTGATGACCTCAAGATAAATACAGTTTGATGCGCATTTTTCCTCTCAGTGTATAACCAAGGCTTAGCATAGAATAGGGAAAATTTTAAAAATTTAATTTTTTTAAAAATTTTTATTTATTTGTGATAGTCACACACACACAGAGAGAGAGAGAGAGGCAGAGACACAGGCAGAGGGAGAAGCAGGCTCCATGCAGGGAGCCCGAGGTGGGACTCGATCCCAGGACCCCGGAGTCACGCCCTGAGCCGGAGGCAGACCCTCAACTGCTGAGCCCCTGAGTCCTCCTGTCCCCAATTACTAAATGAGCAGTTCTAAGTTTCTGTTATTTTAAATACATCTATGGCATTTTGGGGTCAGTTTCCACGTTGCTGGAAATATTTATTTTGGTTTGACTGCTTAGAAATTTGTTTGCTGGATCTCATCAAGACATATGAAAAAATTTTATGGTTGAACGTGCATGAATATTATAGTAAAAAATCATTGGGATGCGTATGGGGCTTGTCACACTTAAGTTATGGGATTATTTTTCTATCTTCCCACAAGAAAATTTTTCTTGGGTTCCAACGTTTATGCACACTTTGCTCTTCTTAAATAAGGGTTGCATTTTTTTTTTTTTTGTCTCGTTTCTCTTTATTTCACCAGAAATATCTGTTACTTACAACGTTATCGGTCACAATTTATGCACGATTGTTCCCGGATGAGACATTCGCCTTTCCGCCGTCCAGGACAAAGTGCTGCATGTTAAGACACAGACATCAAGGTAGCAGGCTGAGGCCCGAGTCGTTGCGCGCTGTCTCAGCAAAGTCGATTTTGCCTTTCTTTGTGAAGTATGTTGTGTGCAGCACCGGGATGGTCATTCTTATGGGTTCTCCTCCCAGCTGATGGCCCAGTTGTGACAAGCCCAAGCATCCTGTTGATGTCTTAAAGTGTCAAAGAAAATTAAATGAACAGTTAAGTTAGAAATGGGGTCTGAGCTAGAACTTCCCTCCCTGGAAGGGAGGATATTATGGGCAACAGGCACACAGGGGATGGTTTTTTCTGGTAATAAAGTTCGGAAAAGAGCAACCAAAACAGGACAGAACTATTCATGCTGTCATCTGCACGTAGAGAACAAGAGTCTCCTCTGTGTGAGGACCTGCTCCACTGCGCGTTTCCGGCGGCGCCTTAGTGCAAGGGCCAACAGCTGCTTGTCTGCTTTTCTTTCGCTTTTATGCTCTTTGGACGCTGCCCGTCTCAGCACGGGGCTTCATAGAGCCGTGGGATTCTGGTGCAGAACCGCCGGGTCCGCGGGCCGTGGGGGCCGATGTGCTGATTCTCCAGCTGGACGGCGATACCGTGTGACAGCTGGAGGGAGCGTGGGCCCGAGAGCTCAGGCGGGAGCCGCCCAGCACCGGGTCGGTGATGCAGATCGTATCCCCGCTCCTATTTCGTTGTTGCTGTTCTTGGACTATCAAAGACGTGTCAGCCGCTTCCGTTTCTGCCGAAGCCTTGATGGGAACTTGGGTCGTCAAGCCTCCTTGACGGGGATGGCTCTATGCCTTGGCCATAAAGGAAAGCCCTATAAGATGTGATCGGAAATCACCTTCGGGAGTTGCCGCCCCGCGTGCTCTTCAAAGCGCAGACCCCAGTGTCGGTGGGAACTCAGGGCCGTGGCTGCCCGGGCGCCGGGAGCCTCCCTCATCCCCAGCTGTCCTCCTCCACCTGCCGCAGTCTTGGTGGCCCCCATCCCGGGCTGTTCGTTAGGACCGAGCTTTCCGGGTGTCCCCCTGGGAGGTTTATCCTGTCGAGGACCAGCTATGGTTTATGTTCTGTGATTCACCTCTTCTGAGGCTGCAGGTGTAGCTCCCGGGAAGCGCTTCACGCCGCGCAGTCCTCGGGGAGTATGCGGTGAGCATTGGGGGGGGGGGGGGGTCTTCATGGCACTGAGCATCCTCCGATGCCGCTTCTTCTGCATTAAAATTTCTTGCTGTCCACGTGCACCTTGAGGCCATGCCACCGCGCGTCTGTATTCACACCAGCCCCCATCCCGCTCGGCCCCGCCAGCACACGCTCTGCAGCCCGTTAGTGCCCCCGTGTTGCCCTACGTAAGCAGGGCCTGAGACACGGCCTGTTTCCCATGATGGGCCTATGTATATATTTTTTCTTTCCCCAAAACACCTGATTCTTGCTCTGAGCGCTCACCTGCAATGCACCATGAGACGTGGTTTCTTTCTTTCTCTTGTACCCCGATAAGTTGGCGTCTCTAACCTAAGTAAAAAAGGGAGAAGACTTTATTTTTTTTCTTAAAGGGGGACAGAAGTCACAGTAATCTCTTGCCTTGCCTGGAAACAGGTTGCTCAGCAGCCAAAAGGGAGTCTACGCTATCCAGATGTTTCCTCACCTCTCCCGTTAAAAATAAATAAATAAATAAATAAATAAATAAATAAATAAATAAATACGCGGCCGTCCAGGAAGGCTGTTTCCTTGTGTTTCAGTCGCTCCTGGGAGCCCCGATGTTGAAACGCCCCAAGTGGGAAAAGAATTTTCTGTCATCTTCTTTCCTGCTAATGGTGTTTATTTTATGTAAATATTCAGTTCGGGAGTGATAATGGGTGCCCAAGGGAATCAAAGTGAAATAACAGGATTCTTAGCGTATTTCTCATTCCCATATAATTTATGTTTCATATATTTCTACTGGAAAGGGAGAAAACATTGTTGTTGGTTTTTTTTCCTGAGGCAATTACTCTGCATGGCCTTTCTACCCTATTAGAGAGGCTTCTTCCTTTTCAGATAATAACCCACAGAATCTCGTTGGGTGCTCGAGTTAAGTCATTAATTGTCTTGATAAGGGGTTGTTAGTACAGAAAGCTTGTTCTCTCCATTTGCTGTGCGTGACTCCCAGACTCTCAGTGACCCATTTTGTTGTTCCTGAGGGCAAGAGTCATTATTTTCCTTTGGCACCATAGAGACTGTGGATTTCAATTTAATTCGTAGACTTATAGCTCATGTCGAAGTGCTTTCTGCTGAGAAGTGATTTTGCTAGACAGTTATTCAAAATTTTTGGTGAAGAGTCAACACCAGATATAACATTTGAATGCCTGTACTCTACTAGGGACATTAATTTGCAAGACTTTGTACCTTTCTTCCTTCAAAAATAGTTTTTGCTCAACTGTGGGGTGTTTTTTTTTTTCTGAATGTTTGTTTTGAGTTAACAATAAAGGCAAGTTTGACTAGTAGCCTCCCATATGAATTATTAATACCTTAATATCCAGCTTGGTTCTCCCTCTTCTTAAATTAAGATCCGTATTTGTTGAGAGAAAATGTGAACACTGGGAAAACTTTACTTACTGGTGATTGACTCTGAATTTTCTTTACCGGGTCTAACCTTGGAAAATATTGATAATTGAATTCCACAAATAAAATTAATGTTATCAAGTTACAGATTTTTACCCACCAAACTTCTATAACTGCGTCAAAGGAGAGTTCATCCACTCAGTGCACAGCAAGCCAATAAAAACGGACCCTGAAAAAACAAAAACAAAACAAAACACACAAAAAACTGACCCTGGAGCTCTTGCGGTGAATGAAGATAGACTGTTTTATTGTTGCGTCACCACCCAGGAAAATGGGGAGCTCTGATACGTAAAAGAACCAAGTTCTCTGAGGCCTTGCGAGTGAAGGTTTTTAAGGGCAAAATTTGGGGCAGGTGTCTCCTGGGAAGGTGGACATTGCTCATCGGAGGCCCCGAGGGTCATGTTAGCAGGTGCGACTTACTGACCTCTGGTGCTGCTCCATCTGGTCCTTCTGTTCCATCTCGAGAGACTTGGAAGCTGAGATATATCTTTGTCTACGTGAGAGATTTCCTTGGTGCTGGTTAACTACGTGTCCTACAGGTTACTTTGAATGATGCGTGAGCATTCCTATCCCTTGAGTCTGGGCCTCTGTGTTCCTTGGCGGGTCTGGCCGTTCCGTGGGGGTGATACGACCTCTAGTTGTTCATCTTTTCATCTGAACTGGCAAGATGGATGCCAGCCTCCTAGGTAGAGTCCTACAGGCGGACAGACCCCAATCATACTGGGAGTGGATTTGTAGACGGATTAAATAGTGATGAGCTTCAGGAGCCAGGTCAAAACACAAAAACAATGTGAATACTTGATAAAGCAAATTCTAAAAAAAGGCACTTAAGGAAGCAACAGTAATGAAGAGGGCCACAGTCCCGAAGACAGCTCCTATTGGACGTGTGCTGAGGGGTGGAAAGTTTCATATAAGGTATGAACCAAGTATGATCCAATCTTGTACTTATCCAGCTAATAATTAATACGTGGACTCAGCATTAAATCAACTACAAATTCTCACTCTTGAAAAATCAAGTCTTGGGCAGCCCCGGTGGCTCAGCGGTTGAGCGTCTGCCTTCAGCCCAGGGCATGATCCTGGAGTCCCAGGATCGAGTCTCATGTCGGGCTCCTTGCATGGAGCCTGCTTCTCCGTCTGCCTGTCTCTCTGTCTCTGTCTCTCTCTCTCTCTTTCTCTATCATAAATAAATAAATAAAATCTTAAAAAAAAATAAAGATTTATTTTTCCTCCCTCCATAGAGAGAAATTTTAACAACAAATTTGTAATCCCAAATATATCTGCCATCTTGAGCTGAAATCTTAAAACATGATAACATTAGCTCGTCCATATTCCATGAATGAAAGGACTTATCCTATGTTTATGCACCATTGCTCACACTCCTCCACTTGGCTGATGAGAATGTTTTAATTCATTGTAATTTCTCCTTTATTTATTTGTAGCGCTTTTTAATACCTTTCTGTAAAGGTATTGTGCTTTCTATTGCAGCATTTTGGGTCTCATTATTAGTCTTTATGGTTTGTGGGGATAGGAACTATGTAATATCAGCCTGGTATTACCCAGCACCCAGCACATCTGCTTAACTAAAAAAGGGGCTTTGGGCAGCCCGGGTGGCTCAGCGGTTTAGCGCCGCCTTCCACCCAGTGCCTGATCCCGGAGACCCGGGTTCGAGTCCCACGTTGGGCTCCCTGCATGGTCCCTGCTCCTCCCTCTGCCTGTGTCTCTGCCTCTCTCTCTCTCTCTGTGTGTCTCTATGAATAAATAAATAAAATCTTAAAGAAAAAGGGGGCTTAGTCACTGGTGAATGATAAATGAGAGGCTGTATATCATAGCAAAGCGCAGCAAAGCTATAATTTTTTTATTTCAGTATAGCACAGAGTTAAAAGAACATGAACTCGAGCGTGAGACGTGTTCAAATCTTGACACCGGCCTGTCATCCCTGAGTCACTTTTAGAAATTTCCCTAAAGTCTTTGCCCTCAACTCTCTCGTCTGATGAAAGCATCTACCTCCTATGTTTACCTGATTAAACCAGCCGAGGGCTTGGAGGAAGAGTCCAGCACGTCGTAAGTAAGAGAGAATCCAGGTCTGGAGGGCCGCAAGCGTTTGCGGCGTCCGGGCCCTCTTTAAGGGAAAGAGCGCTAAAGTATGAACACAGAATTAGCCAACTGGAATATTTGGGGGGTATTTATGTGCAGCGGGAACAGCGATCACAAATTACAGACATTAAAAGAACTGAAAAGGGCAGCCCGGGTGGCGCAGCGGTTTAGCGCCTGCCTTTGGCCCAGGGCGTGATCCTGGAGACCCAGGATCGAGTCCCACGTCGGGGCTCCCTGCATGGAGCCTGCTTCTCCCTCTGCCTGTGTCTCTGCCTCTCTCTCTGTCTCCTCTCTGTGTTTCTCATAAATGAGTAAATAAAATATTAAAAAAAAAAGATAAAAAAAAATAAAAGAACTGAAAAATACCACGAACATCACTAAATATTATCATCATCAGAAATAAACTTCCTAACTCCTCTTAACATGCTTCATCTACAAATCTTTGTTTTCATGCACTCAGATTCCCTCTTTTACATGATCGTGGATTTTAATATTTTTTATAGAGCAAATAGAGATAAATTTAATTTTTTTTCTATAGCAAAGTGGGTTGGAATTTCATTTATTTATTTATTTATTTATTTATTTATTTATTTATTTTAATTTTTATTTATTATTTTATTTTGTTTTTTTTTTATTTTTTTATTATTATTTTATTTATTTTTTTATTTTTTTATCGTTGATGGCTTGGGAAGCATTCGTTCACCTTGATAACGCAGGGCGGGAGACGCTGCATTTCTGATTGCCGCCCAGCTTCCTGCTCAGGCGGCCTTGTTCAGAGGGAAGCTTCGGGGGAAATTCGCCTTTTGGGTTTCACGTGCCCTGGTTTCAGAGAGGCGGGAGCCCCCACACGCGGCCACCCACGTCTGCGCCTCCCTACCCGGGGGGCATGCCTTGCAGTGAGAGCCGCGGGGAGCAAGTGGGAGCTGGGCCGCGCGGGGACGGAGAGGCCCGGGCATTGGATCCGCAGCCGTCGGGAGGTCGCCGGGTCAGGTGGCCGCTGGGGTCCAGACTGAAGGAAGTGGTGGCAGCTGCTTGCAAACCCGGATGACCTCCAGGAGGGGGAAGCTGACCGAGAGGCCCCCCACCCCGCGCTCCGTGCCCCCCGCGGGCCTAGGGCTGATGCTCCCTGGGCACCGGCTCGCGAAGCTGAGGGTCGGAGCCCCTGGGCTCTGCGGTAAATGTGCCCTTCAGGCCGCGTGCCCGGGAAGCTGGCACTTGCCACCGTTTCGCTCGTTCATGGCCAAATAATTTTTCAGTAAACCCCTAGGAATCTTTTAGTGAATGTCTTTTTTTTTTGCTCTTACATGAGTCTTTTTGGATTTTCCGAAGTGATTCTCTTCCTTTACCCCATCCCAAATAGGGCGGGATCTCCGATGACCTACACTCGTACTAAAATGGATTTTAAAATAGGTTGTGCCAGAGAGCGATTGTGTCTCTGGTCTCACGGTCACGGTCGGATCGAGTGATACGGTGATGAAATGCCGCGTCCTCATTCCTGAGTGTCGTTTGTGACCGTGCCGGGCTCGGGCCACGTTCTCCGTGAGGGATGAAGGGCCGCTCGCAGGAGGGTCGGAGACGGTCCATCCGGGAGGAAGCGTCCCCGTCCAAGTCGCGGCCCGGCCAGAGGCAGCCTGCACCCCGGGCCTGCAGGGCCTTCCTGTCGGCGACTTGGCCCACCTCGAGGCCCATCCCGGCCTGGCGGCGGCTCGCTGGCCTTGCTTCTCCCTGTGCCCGCTTGGCTCCTTCCCAGCCCCACAGACCTCATCCTAAAGACCCTGCTCCGTCCGGGGCCTGCACGTACCCCTGTCAGTCCCCTTCCCCGGGACCCGCCGAGAAACTCCGACAGTTTTTTAAGCAGCACAGTCTTCTTCGTGAGAGCTTCTCTGAGGATGAGGATGGAGATAATTCATAAGCTGTGACCCTGTTTCAGAAACGTTCGCGTTGAAAGGCCGAGCGGCTTCCGTTCCAGGAGACGCGCCCCAGAGCCCGTGAGAGCCCCCTCGCGTGCCGCGTGGCCGCCTTGGCTGTGACCGTGACCGAAGCCACCCGAAGCCTGTCACTGCAGCCGCGGCCTGGACAAAGGTCAGAGATGGCTCCTCGCCCTCCTCCCTGCAGCTCCCCCCGGCCCCGGCCCCGGGCCCGGCCGTGCACCTGCCTTCTCCTGTGTGCACCTGGGGCCTTGACCCCACTCACCCCCCGCCCTGCAGACGGGCCATCTGCACCCCAGGGAGTCGGCCTCCTCCGTGGGGCCCTGCCCGTGAGTGACCTGCAGGAGGGACCTCACCACCGGCGCCTGTGGACCTGGAGGCACAGGCTGGTCACCTGAGCCTGACCCCCTTCCCCTCCTCGGGCAGCTGCCTGCCAGCTGTGGGGGGGCTCCCCATGGGGCTGTTCTGGAGCCGCCCCCCGCCCCGTGCAGCTCGGGTCCCCACACGGCCTTCCCCGCGGTGCCCCCTGCTTTCCGCCTGCGCCTTGCTACCTTGGCAGGTGCTGTTCCCCTGCGGCGTGACCTGTGGCGGGGGGGCGACCTACGGCAGGTGGGGGCGACCTACAACAGGTGGGGGGGGCGACCTACGGCAGGCCTAGCGCACTGCTCCGGCAGCTCGTGTTCCGCCTCCGAACCTGTCGTGGCCTCCGCCCTCAGGTACTGGTGGCCCACACCGCAAGGCCTCCACTTAAACACAAGGTCCCCTCCTGGGTGAGTGGGGTCCCCCCTCTCCCCCCTGCATGACACCTGTAGCTCCCCTGTAGCCACCATAGGTGCCACGCTGCGCTTGCTCCGCCGGGTCCAGGTGTCCGGGTGTCTGTGCGTCTGTGCATCTGGGCGTCTGGGCGTCCAGGTGTCTGTGCGTCCAGGTGTCCGTGTGTCCATGCATCTGGGTGTCCAGGTGTCCGTGCATCCAGATGTCCGGGTGTCCGTGCATCCAGGTGTCTGGGTGTCCATGCATGCGTCCACATGTCTGGGTGTCCAGGTGTCCATGTATCTGGGTGTCCGTGCGTCCAGGTGTCTGTGCATCCAGGTGTCCGGTGTCCATGCGTCCATGCATCTGGGTGTGCAGGTGTCCAGGTGTCCGGGTGTCTGTGCATCCGGGTGTCTGGGTGTCCACATGGCCATGTGTCGGGGTGTCTCGGCGCCACATCCTCAGAACCGTTGCCGGCACTGCTGGCGGCTCGGAAAGTGGCCGATGGCCGCCGAGCGACTGAGGGGAAGGGCCGAGCCCTGATGCACCCTCCGGTGTGTGGGTGCACACCGCGGGCCCGTGGGGGCAACCCTGTGCACCTGCCGGCCCGGGGAGCCAAGGTGACGCCACTCCGAGCCCTCGGTGCTCCTCTCCAGCTACCGACGCAGAAATCAGTGACCAAGGTGTGCACATGTCTGGAGGCGGGGAGAGGGCGGGTGTGCACCCACATAGCCCAGATGTTCGGTGTTCGCGAGACGTCGCCGTACGACTCTTGTTTGGGGGCTATTATTACGCAGTATTGATGTCAGATTTTGGTGGCCCCGATCTTTCTTGATGAAGCATGATTTTCATGTTGACTTTCTCTTTTATACTAAAAGTATCATCTTACATCTTTAGGTGGACAGAGGTTAGAAGTCGCCTCTTCTTTTATTAGGATTTTAACTCAGAATTGTTAGTGTCATTATAATGATTCACTATATGAATCATTCCCATCAGCCAACATTATTATTTGGGATCACGTAATGTGGCAGATATGATTCCAGACTTTTTTCATTTTTGAGATTCTATTTTATTTAGGTCAGGCACCTAGACATCATCGATCTAAGTCCCCGGCAACTTTCGTGATTGCCCTATGTGCTGTCCGGTGGCGTGGAGCGTCCTCCTCCCTCCCTCCCTATTACTGTGGCGCACACGTGTACTACATAAAGCGTGATCCGTCGCGTTTTCAAATCTCCCCGCAGGCCGTGGTGGGACGCAGGCCTCTCACTGGCCTGTGGAAGCCGGTCGGGCATTTAGTGAACCAGTCGTTAGACCATTGGTGGCTTGGAATCAGTACGGTTGGGGATTTACACAACACAAGTTGGCAAATGCTGCGTAGCGCCGCTTTTTCTCTCTCTTTCTTAGGGTTTTTTTTTTTTAAGAATCCGCTTCCTTGCATACCACAGACCACAGTCTTACTCATTTTTGTATTTAAATTTCTCAAAAATGGGATCCCTGGGTGGCGCAGCGGTTTGGTGCCTGCCTTTGGCCCAGGGCGCGATCCTGGAGACCCAGGATCAAATCCCACATCGGGCTCCCGGTGCATGGAGCCTGCTTCTCCCTCTGCCTATGTCTCTGCCTCTCTCTCTCTCTCTCTGTGACTATCATAAATAAATAAAAATTAAAAAAAATTAAAAAAAATAAATTTCTCAAAAATGTCCTGAAATCTTTAATAACTCCTTGTTTTACTATTAGTTTCTCCTTTAATCAATTTATGGCCATATAAATTGCTATAAGGTGCCTGAAGTTTTATGCTTCTTTTATCTTTCTGTAGATTGTAACTTTAACCCACGTGTTATTATCCTTTGTATCGCTCGGTACTTGTCACTTGAACTTTCCTCAAATTTGCTTAGCATGTCGTTTTCTGTTCTTGCACTTTGACACTTTCTGTACCGTTTTATTTCTGTTCCATTTGTTATAAATAGCGTATTTTAAAATTTGTCTTTCTGCCTCTCTACTTTTTAAAATCAATCTAAGCATCTGTTCTTTTGGAAAACAGACACAGTTTTTATCACATTTTTGGATTTGTAGAGGGATATGCCCTATGTCTAGACTTACTACTGCCACTTTGTATTTTTTACTTATTTTTTTCCTTTTCTTCCTCCACTGTCTTCTGTTAGATTACTCAAGTATTCTTTGCCTTATTTTCCTTTTTTTTTTTTTGGTTTGGAAATTATAATGATAATGTTATATTTAGGTTTTTTTTTTTCCTGCAGTAAACTTTTATGTTGATCTTCTGCAATTAATCATCATGAATGTGTTTCACATTCTCCAAATAAAATAATAATCTTAGCATGAGTTGACTTCCTCTTCTTTTCCCACACCGTTTCCCACATGGAGATTATCTGTACTTTTCCCTCCACAATCACTATTCGGGAAAGCACGTAGTGGGTCAGTTAGTTGCCTGGTATTGAGGTTGAGCATGTAGTCACTGGAAAGGGGCGTGAGAGGAATTTTCGTGATTATATATACATTTTATATCCATGTGTGTTATGGTTGTGGTGGTGATTTTAGATGTATACGGTTTTTATTTTTTTACTTTATTTATTTATTTTTATTTTTTTTTTGTATACAGTTTTTAGAACCTGCATACTGTCTACCTAAAATGAGTATATTTTATTATGCTGAACCTGCACCTCAACAAAGCTATTTTTAAAAGCGTGGAGAATGTCAGCGAGCAAGAAATTATTAGTAGGACATAGAGAAGGCCCATTGGAGGCTGTGTCTCGAGGAGTTATGATGGCACATTTTTCCCCAGTAGTGCTTTGTAGCTTGTGATTTGAAATGAGCAAAATCAAAGAAGCAGAAAGACGGAATGTGGAGGGAAGTTAGGGTGCAGGTTAGGAGTCCAGCGTCCCACTGTGACACCTGCTGGATCGGGAAACAGGTGCAGCTAAGAGGTCGATGGTCCTGAGAAAGGCAACAAGGCAGCTGCAAACCAGTGAAAACAACCAAGCCCAACACGCAGCGTCCGCGTGCTTATCATACTCAGTTAGTGTGCACAGTGGACAAGGGAAACTGGGTTTCTAATCACAAGGATCTCACAGTTTTACAAAATAAATGAATGAATGAAGTGGGGGAAAGAAAAAACCATGCACTTTAGAAGAACAGTGCCTTTATTTAGGCCCAAATATAAATGTCAACCTGTTTTATGCTTCATATTTTTATATCCGACATCTTTTTATTTATTTATTTCTTGGACATTTTTATTTTCATAAAATGCATCTTCACGCTATTATTTCACATTCTGTGGATCTTACATGTTCTAATGTCTTATATGAAAGAGTGTTTTTTTTCTTTTGCCCTATTTCTTAAGTACTAATATCTTTCTAGATTCAAATTCATTTTCCCTTAAACTTTGAAGATTATATTGTCTTGTAAGTACCATGATCAGATTCATTCTGCTCTCGTTTTTTAAGTGAGTTGACTTTTCTCCATGAATACTATTAGCGTGGTTTTCTTTATCCTGAAATTAGAGAATCTGAGTTTAAAAATACCACATTTTTCGTCTGTCCTCTTTATGCCCTTCACCGTGAAAGCTGGTGTCTCTTTCCAACTCTATAGCGTTCTTAAGAACCATTTTGTAATTATTTCCTCCTCTGCATTCTCTTTGCTCTTCCCGGAGTTCCACTTCAGTCCTATGTTGGAATTACTAGATCCGTCTTATAATTTCCAACTTCTTGTCCTTTTGTGCTCTAGTTTGGGAGAATGCCCTCACCCTTCCCAAGTGTTCTGAGTGCGGTACTTTTGGAAAGCGGGCTAGGGAAGCAGACCTCATTAGCTATTCCTAGACAGGTTAGATATTATAGCTGTGCTATTCTGGGCAAGCTGTCCATTGTACCTGCCCTAGAGAATTATACTAGCTGGCATTTTTCAAAAACACTTACACAACACATTTTTCAAGAAGACTTGCACCAAGGGATTAAAAAAAGCACGTGACCATATTGCTATGTGGAACTATGATCAGAGAGTGGTAGGAGCCTATATGCCGGTCAGCCACATGCGTGCTTCATTGTCTTTCATAGATGATAAACTACACAAAGTATTTCGATATTCATTTTTTATAATACCATCTATTTAATTGATGCTTTTTTGAGTCGTCGTCATAACTACGGTGTCCAAAACACCTTGTGTTTGGTAGCATAGACAATTTTTTTTAAAAGATCTATTTATTTTAGGGAGACATGCATGCACGTGAGTGGGAGTCGGGGGGAGGACAGAGGGAGGGGCAGAAAGAGAATCTTAAGCAGGCTGCATGCCCAGTGTGGAGCTGGACCTCGCCATGCTGCCATCGTGACCTGAACCAAAATCAAGAGTTGAACGCTTAACGGACTGAGCCCCCCAGGCATCCCCTTGGTAGTGTGGACTAAATGGTTATGATTTGCTTTAGAAGCACTTAAGCATAATTAAGCAATTTGCCTTAAGTATTCCCCAAAACTCAAACATTGTTTTTATTTAAAAAAAAATATATATATATATTAAAAATAGGTACTTTGTAAACCTTATATGAAACAGTATTTTTAAAAGAAGAGACATCTTACTTAATCATTTATTTTTGTTGTTTTGATAAACCATGAGACTTTCAGGCCCTGTTAATGTGTTGTGTGGCCTTTCGAGAGAATCACATACCAACTTCAGATCTTACATGAATTAATTTTTAAAAGTGAAAGTTGGGGCATCCCAGGTGGCTCAGCAGTTTAGCGCCACCTTCAGCCCAGGATGTGGTCCTGGAGTTCCAGCACTGAGGACTGCACGGGTCTCCCTGCATGGAGCCTGCTTCTCCCTCTGCCTGTGTCTCTGCCCCTCTCTCTCTTTGTTTCTCATGAATAAATAAATAAAATCTTAAAATAATAAAAAATTTAAAAATAAAAGTGAAAGTTGTACCCATGGTAACATAGTCCCTTTTCTTAGCTTTACTACTGAACACAGATTATGTTTAATGCAACCTTATATATTTGAAAATTTTATAATATCAGAGTCCATTGAAAACCGCTTAAGAGCAATTACTGAAAAAAATGCTGATATCCTTCATGATGGGGCAAAGGAGACATTTAAGCACATCACCTTCTCGGCTGTTTTCCGGTTGGGACTGATAAAGAGACTCCCCGCGAGTCAGAGGCCTGTTAACCTCAGCCTGCAGGTCGGATTTGCCGCCTGGGCTGAGCGCACTCGTCTGTCCACCCACCGTCTGCGGCCGCCTTCCCACGGTCACAGCAGGGTGAGGCAGCTGGGACTGAGAAGCAAAGACAGAGGCCGACACACTCACTCTCAGGCCCTTCGGGGGAGACGTTTGCCAGGCCCTGCTTCACGCCCCACGGCAGCTTTGTCCGCTCTTCCCTGCCGCTGCTTTCTCATCATTAGCACATGACACCCTTGCCTCTGAATTCTCAGAGGTCTTTGCTCGGGCTCTTTCCTATGCCAGGGGTGCTGTCTCTCTCTCTCTCTCTCTCTCTCTCTACTTACATCTAAGGTCTAGTCATTCTCTCAGATGTGACTCCAAGAGCACGTCCTCCATGAAGCTGTCTAATAAAAACAGAAAATCGGATTTCCTGGGTGTATCTCCATCATCCTCCCCCAGGTACTCTGAGGTCCCCGGCCTCCGTCTTGCTGGTGTTTGCTGGCGTACACCAGCACGACTCAGCGCAGCTCTCCACCCGTGCCAGGCCCACCTCTTTCTGGTAGTTGGCCGCAGCTGGAGAAAGCACTCATGCGCCAAGTCCTCTTCTCTCTGACCATTCATGGCCCTGGACTTCCAATGGGCATGGCTGTCACACTGTACTTACATTTGTCGCTCTCCTGTTCACCCCAATGGCTGTTTCATATATTTTTTCCCGGTTCTCAACCCCTGACGGAGCTCCCTCCCCATCCTCACTCTCCGAGGGTGACTTTTTGTCCTAATTCACCTAGAAAATGGGAGCATTAGTCGAGAACATACACTGCCAAGCTGTGTACCACCCAGACGTTGCCTCTCCCTGACACTCAGCCGTCTTCCTTCCATGACAGAGGGTGACCCGGCTGCCAGCCCACTTGTGCGTGAAATCCCATTCTCATCCTCACGTGCCTATTCGAGAACATGGCTCTGGCCCCGGTGCTCTCTGCCTCTGATGTCCTCAGTGTTTCCCTCGGCACGGAGACATGCTCTTATTTCCCCCGACCGTCTATTACCTATTCCCGCCCTCTTTTCTTTCTCCCTTTTGGAGCAGTATTTTGCAAAATATTGCCTGCACTAACATTTTATAAATCCCTTCCTCCCTCTCTCTCCTTCGCCCATTTTGGGCAGGCTTCTGTCTCCGTCATGCCCCTGAAAATGCCCTTGTCAGCGTCACCTGTGACCGCCATGTTACTGAGCCCACTGGTCAGGGCTCAGTCTGTGTCTTCCTTGGACGTCTGCACCTTTGACGTGAGCATCACTTCTTTTCCTGGGTGTAACTGTCATTGATTTCTAGAACATCACCGTCTCTCCATTTTCTCCCCTTCGCTGGTCTTCCCTTTGAGTTTCTCTTTGGTCGCCCTTTTTTCTCTCTCTCTCTGACAAGTTAACATTGAAATGCCTTGGCCCAGGTTTGGCCCTTCCCTCTGCCTTTTTCTTGGTGATCTCAACCAGAGTAATGAATCCCATAAGGATTCCAGGCTCAAACCACTTTCCTGAACTCAAGATTCTTGCATCTAACTGCCTATTTGACATTGCCATGTGGGTATGTACTAGATGTTGAACTCCACACGTCCAAAATAAAAACTCCCGATCGACCCCCTCCCTTCAAAGTATCTGCTCCGTGCACTGTCCACCTTTCTTCATTTGGTGGCAGCTCCATTTCTCAGATGCTCAGGGCAAAAGACTTGGGAGTGTTTCTTTCTCTCATGCCTCACGTCCAGTCTGTTGGCAACCCCTGTTGGTTCCACCATAACAGTGTTTCCAGACTCCAACCACGTGTCCCCATCTCCACTGCCATCCCCCACAGCCCCCCCAACCACATGTCACCCGCACTCCCATCATCACAGGACTCCTGCTTTTCACCTTGGCCTCCCAACCCCCGCCCTGCCCAGCCTGTCCTTAACACAGAAGCCAAGGCAGGTTTTTAGAAAGGTCGATCGGACGGTGCTCTTTACCCAAGGTGGTATCCTTGGGGCACATTCCCTTGCTGCCTTTCTATCTTGGATCTGGTTTTGTTCTCACTGAACTCCACCCTGACCACCTACTCCAAAACGCAACGGCACCCTTCATGCCTTATTCTGTGTTTTCTTTCCCTGTATCACTTAACTGTCTCTAATAAAACATATAACTAACTACTTTTTAATTTTTTTTATTGGAGTTCAATTTGCCAACATGCAGCATAACACCCAGTGCTCATCCTGTCAGGTGCCCCCCTCTATAACTACTTTATGTTGATTGTGAACAGTCTGTCTTTCCCTCTAAAAGCAAGGTGATTTGTCCTCTGCATTCACTGATGTATCCCAAGGTCATAGAGAAATGCCTAGCGCATGGTGAGCCCTGCGTACGCTGAGTGCGTAAAGGGCGGCGGTGCTGTCCTCCAGTCATTACAGTGCACATTAACGCACAACATGGGTTCACCCTCATTTTTAGCGTCTTTGAATAGGTGAATATGTTTACCAAGTTAACTGACACTTAGCACACTTTTTCTGCACTAAACCTTTAAAAATCCACCTTAAATATGTGACTCGGCTAGTGAATAATGAAATGAAATCAAGCAAAACGCAGGAGCGCTGTGTCAGGCGGTGTCCCCTCGCGGGAAGGACTGTAGGACGGGTACAGGACGCAGGGTGCGGGTGGTCGTTTTCACAGGTCACTCCAGTGTGGGGCCCCTCGAGCTGCCCAGCTGCGTTCATTTGTCTGCCCTTCCCAACATCTTGCCCCGGGCAGTGACGTCCTGCCGCAAGCTCAGCGGCCACCCCACAGGGACACCCGGTCACAGGCTTGCAGGGAACAGCGTCCCTGCTTAAGCTTGGTGAGCAGCTGTAGTGTAAGGCTGGGACTCGGTGTTTTTCTGCTCCTGGGTCCAGGCCCGCAGCCAAACAAAGGGCAAACCAAAGAGGCCGAGGCAGGGCACGCACAGCGGTGACACACGCGGGGCAGGCCAGGGTCACCCGCTGCTGCCCTGGCTCCCCACAAACACGGCAGGGAGGCTGGAGGCTGGCTCAACCCTAGACCGGCCCTCTCAGAGCGTCCCTAACCTGGCCTCAGCCGCTGCTCTCCAACAGGTATTTTGTGAGTCAAACGAGATCATGGGTGTGAGCGAGCTGGTGCCCTGCTTCACACAACAAATTTGAAAGATGTGTCTTCACTTATCGTGTGGGGCGACCGGCTGCCTCCTGTCTGCAGGTCTGCAGCCTCCCCCCATGCCCCCGTGTCGCCGCCACAGGCATGGCCCCTGCCCCAAGCCCAGGAGCTCCCCTCTCAGAACCTCAGGGACTTCGCTGGAGTCCGAGTCGTGTCCTCCACAGAAGGAGGTGGCCCGGGTTGAGCGGGGCCACACGTAGCCAGTACCTCGAGAAACCCGAGGGCTGCAGGGAAGCAATACTCATCAGGGCGCTACGCTCGTTAATAATATTAGTTATGTCAACTGTCAACCTGGATTCCTGGTTCAAGAGAAAAGATTGTTTTACCTTCTCAGGTTGCTTTGACTGCCCCCCCACACACACACATTTCTGGAAAAACTCCTGGTCTGCAGAATTAGCGAGTGGCAGGCTGAATGCTTCCAAAGCTGCTACAAAAAAAAAAAAAAAAAACAGATTCTGGGCAGCCTGGGTGGCCCAGTGGTTTAGCACTGCCTTCGGCCCAGGTCATGACCCCGGGTCCTGAGATCGAGTCCCGCGTCAGGCTCCCTGCATGGAGCCTGCTTCTCCCTCTGCCTGTGTCTCTACCTCTCTCTCTCTCTCTCTCTCTGTGTGTCTCTCAGGAATAAATAAATAAAATCTTTTAAAAAATACAAATTCTTCGCTGCTGGGAAATCACATGCATTCTGTTGTGGGTGGTGAAGCTGTGATCGTCCCTCTTCAGCTGCACTGGCCTCTGCGATCACCAGTTTGCTTGAAGCTTTCCAGGTGGTTTCCTACTGGGTTCCACCTGCTTGACAGGTGTGGGCGCCAGGGGCGGGGTCAGAGGAAGTCCATGGGGCCACGGGTGAGACCGGGACCCCCGCATGTGGGGTGACGGGCGGTGAAGCCTTCGCTTCAGCAGGCCTTAGTTCCCTTCATCGTCCCCAGGATTGCTCAGCCTGAGTCAGTAGCTACTTTTACTTGAACTATGTGGAGTTTGGGATATGACTCAGAAGGATGGAGGGAATTTAAGAGGTTTTGACAATTATGATAAGGAAGTTATGAAGTCTGGTGAAAACTTGAAGCAAGGAGATGACACAGACAAAGAGGATTTTTGTAAGATGGGAGTAATAAGGAGGGTTCCCTGTAATTAAGATCATGCATACGAGTCAGATCATATGTAACAGGAGGATTCAATTTAATATGTTATCGTTGAAAAAAAAAAAAAGCCATTCCTGGTGAATATATTCTTACAGTATCTTGTTTAATGCTTAGATAAATCCTAATTTTTTTCTTTCAAAGATTTATACATCATATATCATAAAACGATCGTCCAGAAGATAAAATAGTTTAAATAATTGAATTTGCAGAACTTAATAGCAGTGAATGTTTATGTCAAGGCTGTGGCAGATTGTGATTTTTGTGGTGCGGTCAATAAATACCTACTATTTTGAAAGGATGGCACAAATAATTGTTTATATTTTATATATATCTTGGTTTTAATTTTTGCTTTGATAAAATGGAGTTGAATATGGGAGTGTGTAATCTTCACATTCTTCATTGCCTTGAATTAGAAAAACTAGAATTTGTTACTTATGAAATTCTTAAATCATGTTTTAGTTAACAGTGACTTATTTCAAAGACTGAAGACAGCTGTTCAATGTCTGTAGAAGTAGCTGCTTATGTTGTAAATTAAATTAACAGTTGGTAGTTTATATGAAACCAGGTAGTTGGTTGTTTCTGCTGTTTGCTAATATGCAATTTTGGAAATTGCCAATTCAAGAACATGCTATAGTGGAAAGTGTTTGGGCTTTGTCATCAGACAGGCCTGGTCTCAACTCCTTGAGCTTGCTGTGGGGCCTGGGCAGCTTACCCAAACACTGCTAACCCTACCCATTAGGATTGTTGTGAAATTCTAATGTGATATATATATATATTATATATATATATATATATATATAATATATATATAATGTGATTATATATATATATCTCAATAGAGAGCCCATGAAAGAGTAAGTGCTCAATGAATATTAATTTCCTCCTTTTCTTTCTTCTCCTAGTCCACTTGTGTTTTTAATGGATCATTCCTTACCCTGGATTGTATTGTAGGAAGTATTCTGTGGAGTTTGGGATACGACTCAGAAGGATGGAGGGAGTTTAAGAGGCTTTGACATTCTGGATGGATGGCTGCTGGAAACCCATTGCCGTAGCCAGCTCTTCTTCAATACTTAAGGATTTACCCTGCATTGAGTAATGAGAATTTCGGTAAGAAAAAATAGGTAGAGGTAGTATATGGGCTTTTCATAAAAGATCTCTTGAATCTCAGATACTTCATAATAAGTTATATGACTCTTCTCCAGAGACCTTAAGATGTCACAGATCCCCGTTCATGTATGGATTATTCTTATTTTGAAAGTAAACAGAAATAGGTCTTCTCACTAACACCCTGATGTGCTCTTCATGTCATTGTAAATGTATTATTTCACTTGCCTCACATTACTTTGTTTTTTGAATTTTCATCTAATCAATGAATTGTGTAGCCTTTGATGACAAGGTCTGGATATTATTCATCTCTTCAGCATAGACTACATGAAGCACAGACTCTCAGTGGTTAAGGTGCCCTCTGAAACTGTAAAGGCTTTGGCAGTGTGAAAGAGGCAGGCAAAAGTATCAAAACTGAGAAATTCTAAGATAAGTAAATATGTTCCTAAATCACTAAGAAAAAATTCTTATATATCGCTTATTAGGATGAATGGTATAGGGTATCTTTAGTTGGGTCTATTTTTATCCATTTTTAAAATGATATCAATATATAATTAATTTAATATAGTTACACGAAATTAATATATAAGTAATACCCCTGTCTCAGTAACTCATGTTATTAGTCTGTGCTATATAAAATGTGTTGGACTATTATTGTCAACCACACCCAAATAAAAAAATTAAAAAAAAAGAGAATGAACATGTGATGGAGAATTTAAAGGCAATCAAACAAATACATGCTGAACTGTTAAAAAAGGGGAAAAAAAAGATGGGGAGGGAGGATAAGGATAATAGCAACAAAATAAGTGGTGATTTAGTATATATGTAAATTGCAAATATGTGAATTTTCTTAAAATTATCATCACTGAAATGCATCCACAGTAGTACATATTAAAGAAATTTGCACCTAGGAGACAGAGCTGGAGGTGGGGAGAGAGCATGAAGGATAAATTCTGGCTTCACCAATTCTAATAAAGAGCTTGATAAATTTACCTTTTGGAATCTAAAACTATGATAAAATACTATTTTAAATATGATTTTGTAACTAAAAGAGTTTTAACCACTTTGCCTGTGATTATATTTTTCAGAAACCACATTTGAGAAGTACTTCCATCCAGTGCTACTTGTGTTTACTTCTGAACAGTCATATTCTAACTGAGGCTGGCATTCATGTCTTCATTTTGGGGTGAGTTTATCTTTCAGCATAAATATCATCAGTTAATTACCATGGTCCTTGTTCCTCAGTGTCTTCTCTACTAAACTGGTTTATGTTCAGTTTGCTTAAATCTTTAGGGAGTAACTATTTGGGGTACGATAGAGGGCAGATTATGGGGACTCAGAGGAGGTTTGGTCAACACTGAGCATCTCTACATTCTGGTAATATTCCAAATGAGTGTTATACATAAGTTGGACCTCTTGGCATTTAGCTAAACTCAGAAATCCGTTCTTTTTTATTTATTTTTATTTATTTATGATAGTCACACACACACAGAGAGAGAGGCAGAGACATAGGCAGAGGGAGAAGCAGGCTCCATGCACCAGGCACCCGATGTGGGATTCAATCCTGGGTCTCCAGGATCGCGCCCTGGGCCAAAGGCAGGCACTAAACCGCTGCACCACCCAGGGATCCCCGGAAATCCGTTCTTTATTAATAGCTTAGATGACTTTCACAGCAGTGAAAAATAGACACTAGGGCTTGTCTGTGTTACTTTCTTTATTTACCTCTAGCACTGAAATCTCCCATCCTCTGAGCCCTATTGTACTTCAGTTTGAAATGTTTCTTTTTTTAGGCTTTTCGTTTTTCCTCCTAACAAACACTCATATGTTTCCATGCCTGTTAACCTTTTTCTTCTCTCTTAGATGCAGCTAATACACTACACAATTGGCCCAAAGCACCCAGCCTGTAGTTACATAATATGACCCTCTGCTCAGTTTCCCCTGCTCATGCCTTCCTGGTGTGGGCATCCGTAGATGTGTGCAGGTGCATCTTCCTCACAGGGAAGCCTAGCGTTGCTGCTCTCGCTTCCATACTAGATCCACTAGGGAGCAACTGTCTTTCCTCCAGCTTGAGGAATCATTCTGCAGTCACTGGGTCAGTGTATGAGTCTTTTGTCTCGATGTTAAATTTCAGTTTTACTGAAAGGAGTACGTATATGACCATTCAGCCTGGACTGGTCTCAGGCCTGTAATATTTATGAAGAGAGCTACTGCTCGCGTGGTCACAGTGTAAGCAGTGTGTGAGGGGAATGTTTAATCTGGGGCAGAGAATATTTACTATCAAAATCTGTGCATGAAAATGATTATTGCTTATTTTAAAAATTTTACCTATTTGTTGGGCTTAAACGTCTGAGGGAACCTCCACTTAAAGAAAACTAGCAATTCATTCAGAAACATATCGAGCACTGCCACACATCAGGTGCTGTGTTTATTCCATTGTGATAAACTGTACCAGGTTATTTATAAGTTATCCTTCTAAATTAAGTTTTTCTCTAATCCTTGTAGGTCAGTTCTTAAGTTAGTCTGAAGTGGCAAGGGTGGTACTGGATGTTTGGTGCTTGTATTCACCTACAAGTCTGTTGAACGCACGAAGGGAAGGATAACACTTCTCTTTTCACGGATCAAAATAAAAAAATTCTGATTGCTCTTGCCTGTGGCATTCATCAGGCATGTATTGTTGTGCTCACTCAAAATGTTTTTTGCTCTTTGGTTTTGCTTTCAGCTGTATCAGCGCAGGTCTTCCCAAAACAGAGGCAAATTGGCAGGACGTGATACTTGATTTGGAAAAAATTGACAATCTTATTCAAGTGAGTAATCATTTTTCCATAAACTATTTGGTATGATTGCTAATGGCGTATGCTTCTCCCCATGTTAATGAAATCTCATTTGAAACGATATTTTTGTAGAAATTCATGAGCTTGGTAAAGCCTTAAGTGAAATCTTTTGCTTAAAATTTTCAGATCCTAATTGTCTTTAAAACTCAATTTTTAAGTGTCCTGGTATGAAGAGCTCTCTATCACCCCAGGCCAGAGACTCTCCCTTCTCCAGCAAAGAAATGGGGCAGCTTGGTGTGGCTCTTGTAGGGAGCATGGGCTGACCCAGAGAAGAGGTCTCTGCCTTGTGGCTAGAACCCCTTCCCTCACCCAGAGATGCCAGCTGGCCTACCAGAACCCATGAGGGAAAAGAGAAAAGGGGCCCCACTGATGACTCTGGCCAGGGCCACTGCCTTCCACCACAGGGACTGTTGCAGCAGGGGCCAGTGGGAGTCCCAGGGGCACCAGGTGTATCAAGCATTTCGAATTAGCACCACAAAGACTCTGAAAGCCATTGGAACCACAGCATACACACGGAAGTCTGAACCTAGACCTACACAGGGTGGCTGCATGCTGATATAGAAGATTTAAATGGAACCAGGTCTCTTGGCATAAAGCTAAAATACCAGAACACAGCTGAAAAGCACTCATTATACCAAGAAGCAGGAACATCACAACTTGACTGAGAAATGACTCTGAAATAGACTTTGAAATGGAGATGGATTAGATGTTGGAATTATTTGACAAGGATTTTAAAGCAGCCATCATAAAAATGTGCCAACAAGCAATTACAGATACCCTGAAACAACTGGATGAAACAAAGTCTTAGCAAAGAAGCACGATATGTAAATGGAACCAAACGGAAATGACAGAACTGAAAAATACAATAACTGAGATACAAAACAAACTGGAGAGATTCATGAGCAGAATAATGGCTATGACAAAGGAAAGACAGTGAACTTGAATATAGAGTAATAGAGAGAAAACACACTGAAAGAAAAAGCCTCAGGGATCTTTGGGACAATTAAAAATCGAACTTAAAAAAAATTGTTTTTAATTTATTCACTTGAGAGAGGGGGAGGTGAGCTGGGGAAGGAGGAGAGCAGAGGGAGAAGGACAAGCAGACACTGCACTGAGCGTGGAGCCTGACGTGGGGCTCTATCTCACCACCCTGAGATCATGACCTGATCTGAAATCAAGAGTCAGACACTTAACTGACTGAGCCACCCAGACACCCCAAGATCCAACGTTCTTAGTATTAGCATCTCAGACGGAGAGGGGAAAGAGAATACAAGTAAAAGACAGAGATTGGCCAAGTTGATAAAACACAAAGCAACATTTCTCTGTCTACAAAGATTTCACTTCAAACACAATGATCTAAGTAGGTTCAAACTGTGAAGAGAAAAGAATATACTGTATTATTAAAGGTTATAAAAGAGTGCCCCCCCCCCCCACTAAAAATTCATGTCTACTCGAAACCTCAGAATGTGACCTTCTTTGGAAATTGGGTCTTTGCAAGTATAATTAGTTAAGAAGAGGTCCTACTGGGGTGGGTTGGGCCCTAACTCCAATGACTGGCTGTCCTCATAAGAAGAGAACAGGATACTGAGAGTGACAGGGAAGAGGGACATGGGGGATTGGAGGCCACTATAATAGCCACAGAAGGCCCAGGATTGCCAGGAGTACTAGAGACTTGGGAAAGGTCAAGAAGGATTGTTCCAGAGCCTGCAGAGAGAACATGGCCCTACTGACATCTTGACTTTGGATCAAGCTTCCAGAGCTGTAAGAGAAACTGTTGTTGTTTTAAGCTCTGGGCAGCTGTTACGCATACAATAATTTAAAAATCAGCAGTGGCTCTCTTAGTGTCAGACAAAGTGGACTCCCCAGCAAGTAAAGTTACTAGAATCAAGAGATACATTACAAAATGCGGAGAGATTAATCCACCAGGAAAATGTGATCTTAAATGTGTACACATCAAAATACGAGATGCAAAAACTAATCAAACTGAAATGAGAAAGAGGCAAATTCACAATTGTAGTTGAGGACTTTACCACCTCCTAACTAACAAGTGGGATGACAAGGCAGAAAATCAGAAAGGATACAGAAGAACTGGACAACGCAGTCAGCCAAGGCTACCTCATTTACACAGATGGAACATTTCACCCACCAACAGGGAATTCTTTTTTTTTTTTTTTTCAGGCGCCATTCACCAAGACTAAACATATCATGGACCATAAAACAAAATTTAACAAATTCATCAGAATTGAAATCATGCAGAGTATGTTCTTTGACCACAGGGGAATCAAGTAGCAGTCAATTATATAAATACCACAGGAAAATCTCCAGACACTTGGAAATTAAATAGTAGACTTCTAAATATTCCGTGGGTCAAAGATTAAGTCCCAAAAGATATAAAAAAAAGCACATAGACCTGAATGAAAATGAAAATACAACATGTCAAGATCTGTGGGATTCAGGTAAAGCATTCCTAAATGGGAAATTTATAAAACGAAATAGATTAGGAAAGAGGAAAGATCTCAGAACAACAATATAAGTTCCCACCTCAAAAAACTGTAGAAAGAAGAGCAAAATAAACAACACAAGTAGAAGGAAGGGAAAAGTAAAGATAGAGCAGAAACTAATGAAATTGAAATCAGAAAAATAATAGAGAAACTTAGTGAAGCATACGCTCATTATTTGGGGAAAGAATCAATAAAACTGATAAACCTCCAGAAAGCCTGACAAAGATTAACAGAGAGATGACATAAACCATTGCTACCAGAACTGAAATTAGAGACTATCACTGTAGAATCTGCAGACATTAAAGGATAATAAAGAAAAACTTGTAAACAACTTTATTCTCTAAATTTGACAACTTGGAGGAAATGGACCAATTTCTCAAAAACCACAAACTACCAAAATGTAATGAAGACGATGTAAACAGTCCCCAAACTGCTATAACCAGTAAAGACACTGAATTCACCATAAATAAGCTCCCCAGAATGAATCCCCAGGCCCAGCTGGTTTCATTGGAGCATTTTACCAAACACTTGCAGAAAAATTAACACCAATTTTACAATCTCTTCTAAAAATAGGAGAGGGAAAACTTTCTGACTCACTTAGATAAGTATTACCCTGATGCTAAAACCAGGCAAAGATAGTATCAAAGGGGAAAACAGCAAATACTTCTAATGAACTTAGATCCAAAAATTTTCAATAAACTATTAGCAAATTAAATCTGCCTGTGTATTAAAAGAATTATATACCATGACCGATGGGCTTTATTCCAGGTATGCAATATTGAGAAATTCTCTGTAATCCACCTTATCAGCAGGCTAAGGTAGACTGTCACATGATCAGATCACTTGATGGAGAAACAGCATTTTAAGAAGATAGCTATTCCTAGTAAAATTTCTCAGCAAACAAGGAAAGAGGGGTAACTTTCTCAACTTGATACAGAGAATGTGCAAAAAACCTAGAACCAACATCGTACTCAATGGGGAAAGTCTGGATGTTTTTCCTACTAAGATTGGAAACAAGGCAAATATGTCATCTCTCACCACTCTTACTCAACACAGTATTGGAATTTTAGCAAAATTGCCAAGTCAAGAGAAAGAACTAAAAGTATGTAGATTAGAAAGGAAGAAATTATAAATCACTACAAGTCTTTTTCTGAGAGACGGTGCCAATAAGTGGCCGTACATTATTTAGAGGGTGCAACTTAAAACCACAGTGACATCACAGTGCGCTTACAAGAATACTTAAATTAAAAAATAATAATAATGCTAGATGCTGGCAAGGTTGTGGAGAGACTAGATCACATATTTTTTATGAGAATATAAAATTCTACAGCTACTTTAAAATAGTTTGTTTTTAATATTTTTAAAAAATTTAATTGTTTTTTATAAAACAAAACATGCATTTGCCATATGATCCAACAGTTGCACTCCTGAACATTTATATTAGAGAAATGAAAACTTAGGTCCACACAAAAACAGGCACATGAATGTTTATAGACCTTTATCTGCAATAGCTGAAAAGTGAAAATGACCCCAGTTCCCTTCAATGCATGAATTATATCATGGAACAATAGTGAGCAATTATAAGGAAAGAATTACTGATACAGGGGATCCCTGGGTGGTGCAGTGGTTTGGCGCCTGCCTTTGGCCCAGGGCGCGATCCTGGAGACCCGGGATCGAATCCCACATCGGGCTCCCAGTGCATGGAGCCTGCTTCTCCCTCTGCCTGTGTCTCTGCCTCTCTCTCTCTCTCTCTCTCTGTGACTATCATAAATAAATTTAAAAAAAAAAAGAATTACTGATACAACAAGTTGGATGGATCTCCAGCGTATTGCTCTTATGCTGTGTGGAAAAAAGCGAATATACGCCAACTATAGTACATCCATACAACAGAAAACTATCCAGCAATAAAAAGAAATGAGCTTCTAGACATGAAAAGACAGGGAGAAACCTTAAAAGCATATCCACGAAGGGAAAGAAGCCAATCTAGAAAGGCTACCTACTGTGGTTCCAATCATATGATGTTCTGGAAAAAGTAAAACTATAGATGATGTAAACACATCAGTGGGAAATTTCCAGGGGTGAGAGGAAAGGGAGAGATGAATACATGGAGCACAGGTGATTTTTTATGGTAATGACACTATTTTGTATGAGACTGTAACGGTAGATACATGTCATTATGTATTTGTCGAAACTCAGAATATCCCACCCAAGACTGAATTCCAGTGTGATCTATGGAACTTGTTACAAATGCATCAATACTGACTCATCAATTGTAATAGATGCACCTATTAATTATTAATAGTTAATAATTAATAATAGGAGAAACTGGGATATATGGGAACGTTCTCTACTTTCTGCTCATGTTCTGGAAGCCTACAACTGCTCAAAAAATAGTTGAGTAAGTTTTGCAAAAAGCCAGTCTCAAAAGGTTATATGCTCTAGGAGTTCACTTATATAACATGCTTGAGATGGCACAGGGATGGAGAGGAGAGAAGTGGTTGCGAGGGATTAGAAAGGTGTGGGGAGTGGGATGTGTGGTAAGAAAGGGGGTTTAGGCTCTAAAAAAGTAGGAGGGGGATTCTAATGGTGGTGGAACTGATCCGTATTGTAACTGTGGAGCTGGTTACGTAAATTTACACATCTGACGAAATTGAGTAGAACGGCACACACCCATTAGTAGTGCACGTAAGAATGGTGAAATCCGAACGAGGTGGGTGCATTGTATTGTGTCAGTTTCCGGGTTGGGATACTGTACCGTGGTTATGTGATGGCGAAGGGGACACAGGATCTCTGGATTTTCTCTTACAATTATTGCATGTGGATCTGAAATTATCTCAAAATAAAAAAAAATTAAAAAGCGTAATTTAATGTTTTCAGTATGTCGTTCTCACCATATCTAAAGCAGGGCATAGTTTTTCATATTATCTAATTTTGTTTCCTTTCAGTCTATACATATGGATACCACTCTGTATACTGAAAGTGATGTGCATGTGAGTATAGTTCATGTTTTTCAAAATTGCTGTAGGTTCCAGTTTTCAAAAGTCAAAGAAGTGTATTTCCATGAATTTACCGAAGGATGTGTAGTATTTAAAAACTAAGTTTAAAGCAACTTAGTTAAAAAATAAACAAACAAACAAATAAATAATAAATAATTAAAAAGTAAATAAAACAACTTAGTTGTGTATCTAAACAACTTAGATATGTTGTATTTAAAAACAATTTCTGGTGGTTTCTAAAAACATGGGATCAATGAATTTTGTAAGTAATGGTTGAGGTTGTGGGACTTGGGGACGAAGAGCTACGTAGATGCTAGTTTCATAACGGTACCAAATCAAAATATGAAACAGCCTTTCCATCAATGTCAACCAAAATATGTTACACATTTTGTGATGCAATTAGATCATGATGCAATCAGATGCAAAAATCAGGTTAACTGATTCAGTTTTAAACTGTCCACCCTATCTGTTGTTTCCACTGCTGGAGCGTATCACCACCCTTAATCATATTTTCTAAAATCGCTTAAAAGAATTCATGTCCTACATTTTGCATGAATCTCTACAATGGTCAGAAAGGGATTCTGGTCAGTTACCCTCCATGTGGGAAAAGAAATCAACACAACTCATAAAACCTATCAGAATTCGAAAATGATCTGGAACTTGTCTCAGTAGTACACTGACACGAATGATTTTAGCCACATTGTCGGTCCTTCCCTCTGGATTGGCTGCTGCAAACCGAGAAACGACCCCTGACTTCTTCGCCTGGTGGAAGACCGACTCTGTGCCGTGTGCGTGGAGAGCAGCGAGCTCACTCTCTATTAGCGCTCAATTAGAACTTCCCTGAAATAGAAGATTTTGCTCCTATGAGGACTTTCTTAGCTTTCACCAAAAACTAGGAAAAAGCATATTCATCAACCTCTTGGCTAGTGCTGCTACACATAAAAATTGTCTTCCTCCTTTGGCTTCAGCATGTCTTCTATTTTTTTTTTTTTGCATTTTTTTTTTTCAAAGAAGAGAGCAATTAACCACCAAAACTCAGCATCCCGAGGTTGTTCTTTTTTGCAAGAAGATAATGGTTGTGACTCTTGGGTTATAGGAAGAAGCTGAAGTTGAAGTTTGGATTTAAACTGTTTCAGCCGCTTCCTAGTGGTGTTACCTTAGAAGTCACTAAACATTGCTGAACCTGTCTTATCTATTTATTATTTTCTCTGTCTCCCTGTCTGTCTCTGTCTATTGCTCCATCTGTCTATCTACGGGTAGTACCCACCCTTGTCATCCTGAGCAGCTGCTGCGGGACACACGGCGTATTGCCAGTGTCAGACACACGGGTGTATTCCTTCCTCCTTTATCCACCCCGTAAGCATTTGTGAAGCGCCGGCAGGGCCCCGGCTCTGTCCAAGGCAGTGAGACAGAAAGTCAAACAAGTCACTGTCGAATCTCCAAACTTCGGATAATGCTTCTCTTAAGTTTACGCTTTTGTTAGAGTAACCATTGTGGGAAACATATTTTTGTGGTACGTAAAAGGCATCTTTTGGGGACGCCCGGGGGGCTCAGCGGTTGAGCATCTGCTTTGGGCTCAAGGCGTGACCCCGGGGTCCCAGGATCGAGTGCCACATCAGACTCCCTGCAAGGAGCCTGCTTCTCCCTCTGCCTGTGTTTCTCATGAATATATAAATAAAATCTAAATAATAATAATAATAATAATAATAATAATAATAATAATAAAAGGTACCTTTCTGATTGGCCAGCCCACGAGTGGGTAATACTGCTCCGTTGATCTTTCTAATACATTTCTTGGAATCACTTCTGCCTCTAGAACTTTGGGACTTGCAGAGAGAGCATGATCAGCAGCTGTCCCTGTTTAAAATATCAACAACACAGTCTGATTCTCAAAATCCTTCAGTGCACTGTCCATACAAATGTTTTGGGAGTCTCGGGCGCGTATTATCACCCTTTCACAAAGAGGAAATGTTCTCAGTGAGAAAAGGAGGCCTATTATTTCCATGTTTTGTAGACTTAGGTTCTTTCTTCTGTATAATATGCCGTCCCGTTAGGTTGTTTCGTTGTCAGTTTGTCTCGGTTTTTATTTCAAAGCCAACAAAAAAACAAAACCTGTGTCCTCTGTACAACATCTTCGCAGTATTGTGTTTTTTTTTTAAATAAAATATTTGGGTCAGCTTTTTAAAAAAATCAAAATTACATGTATATGAACATGAATAATGGAAAGATCTTTTTTTTTTTCCAAAATGATTCTTTGTAACTCTATTTTTAGCCCAGTTGCAAAGTAACTGCGATGAAGTGCTTTCTCCTGGAGTTAGGTGTTATCTCGCTCGAGTCCGGCAGTCATCCCATTAAGGAAGCAGTAGAGAACCTCATCATCCTCGCAAACAGTGATCTGTCTTCAAAGGGGGTGAGTTCTCCATGAGTCCGACCGAGCCCTGGATTTGCCCGCGAGATGCCCGGTTGCTTTAGGTTCTGGCTAGAACGTCACCTCCTCGGTGATGTCACCTCCGCGCTGCAGCCCATCCCGTGGCCTCTCCCCCCTCCCTGCCCCACCTGCTCCGGGGCTCTGCTCCATCCCCGGCCAGAATGCCTGTTTCAAAGGGGCAGTTATTTCTGTGGGATTTTCCCCAGTGCTGTGTCCCAGCTCCCAGAACATGGCCTGGCCTACTCTAGACACTTAGTGCGCTGATGTGCAATGAGCCTACTGACGCCTAAAATACTCTCGTGGGGCGTTGCTCCCACGGCCTTGGTGGAAGGGCCGCGCCGGGCTGCAGTGACTCAGCAGCACCGACGGTGGGCCTGGGTCCTGTCGCCGGGGCCTGATGTGCAGCACAGGGCGCGGAAGCCGTGGGCAGGTGCGCCGTCAGAAGGGCTGCGGTGGCACGTCTGGGCCATGTGGGCTGCCGGGGCCGACTGCCAGTGGGGCCGTGCTCTGTGGACGTGCCGGGCCCGGCCCAGACTGTGCGCCCGAGAAACGTCGGCAGGCCTGCCTTCCAAATGCTTAATGCACGTAGAATCTAATTTTGACTTTTGCTGGCACGGCCTTTAGGGTTCAGACGATCTCTATGTAGTTCATGTATGATGACTACGTTTGGAATATTCTAGTTCTCCGTGAAACTGTTTGAATGACACCTTGTAGGATTCACCTAACAGTTCCAATCAACCGGTAGCGGCTGAGTGAATACGGGGGCCAGGCCCTGTGCTAAATGCGAGGGGGACAAAATGCAAAAGCCCAGAGAGTAGTAGTGTGAGAAGCGTAAAACCCCATGAAACCAATACAGTACATGATGCAATGAGAGGGGGAGTCTGCAGGAGTCGAGAGAGAGGGACCGATTAGGGCAGCTGGGAGAAGGCCTGGGTTCAGGAATGGCCTCCGGGGAGGCGGCACCCGCGTGGGCCCGACCTGAGTGGTGGTAGCTGGAACAGCACATGAGCTCCGTCTACTTAGGTCTGTCCTTAGGGTGGTGGGGCCGGCGATGGAAGCAGGTAAGGAGCACCTGCGGGAGGCTGCCAGGCCGGGCGGGGAGCCGTGGACCTCACACTCAGGTAGGGGACCCGAAAACTACTGTAGGGCAGCAAGCGGGAAGTCCCGGGTGTGATGGAGACGCCCTATTTTTCCAACGTCCTTAACCCATGACGGGGAAAATAAGCCTAAGTCAAATCCTCCGTTCTCTTTTCCAGTGATTCTTCCTACTTAGATATTAATTTGCCCAAATTTTGTATGTCTCGGGACCTCCCCGGATGGTTCAGATGATATTTCCAGCAAAGAGATACCATTAGCCTTTCCAATCTGATCCTTTCTGTTTTATTTGTTAGAATATAACTGAAACGGGATGCAAAGAATGTGAAGAACTGGAGGAAAAGAGTATTAAGGAGTTTTTGCAGAGTTTCGTGCATATCGTGCAAATGTTCATCAACTCCTCTTGATGGCAAAGGATCCTCTTCGGCATTTCTGCGATTAACCAGCGTCTTCCCACGGCTCGAAGGCCGCGAAACCCTCTGCAGGTCGCTCGGGCCGCCCGAACGAATTTTTCTAACGAGAGGATGATCCGGAATCCCGGCTCGGATGAACTCTTAGAAACCGAAGGCAGAAAAATGGCATCGAGTGACGTGTCCGTGAACTGTCCTCGTGCTGATTTTGTTCATTTATTCTTAATTTATTACCGACGTTGTACATATCTGTAGCATACTATAGAGCATTGAATAAAATCGTGTACATACATACCCAATGTCCTTCGGAATTGCACTGATATTCACCCCTTATAAGGAAACGGGCTGGGGGGGCTCGTTCATGGGCGACGGGCGCATCGCGCAGCGCCCTACCCTCACCAGTACGGAGAACCGTGTATTGAAAGCCCGTGACGGTAATGAGGTTTATATTTCACGCTTTCCCAAGTGTAGGTATTTTATTTTCACATTTTTTTTTTGCCGCATTTGTATGATAATAATAAGGAAAAGCCTGTTGATTCGTGAGAGCCAGCAGTATCCGACAGACGATAATTGTTTATATATTTTTGCACTGTACTGTCTGAGACTTACAAGCTCTTTTTTTTTTTAATAAAACTATGACTAAAATGAAATATTTTTGTCGCGTCACCGTTTCTGTCGCCCAGTTCACCTCTGGGACTTACAAGGCTGGGAATTGATGGTCTACGAATCTCATTTCTCTCCATTGCTCACTACGGACCAGCTCTCTCTGGAGACATTCTCGTATCCCCCAGTGCCCGCCCACGCTCGTGCATCCCCATTACGCATCAACGTGCGCTTAAGCATGTCTTTCAAGGTAGTTTTGGGGACATCGATATCCTATTTGACTTTCAAAGAATCTTGTGTTGCATGTCAGCCTGATATCAGTCCAGACGAACAGTATTTGACAGCCACACTTTAAGGTTTAGGGGTTGGGATTGTGGCAAGGTTTTTTGTTTTAACGTCATCCCAAATGGATTTTTAAGATCTACCTTTCATTTTTTACCCCCTAGCTTTCCCATTGATGGAGAATAGGAAAAATGCACCATTTTTAACTGCAGGTTGCTGATCCAATCCTTAGACAAAAGTTAGCCTCCTCCCGGTGTTTGTGGGGACGGGTAAGGAGGACCGTGATGGCAGTCACGTCACCAGGACTATTTTGTAGTGACCGGTGACCCGTTCTGGTTTTGTGAGCACACACCGGGGATTAGACCCCAGAGCTCAAAATTAGGATCTCTCCCGTGTTACTTACTTGGTATGGGTCACTTCAGTTCATCTTAAGGAACTCAGGGCATAGGAAAGAGCTGATGGGGACACCCCAGGTGGCTCAGTGGTTGAGCACCTGCCTTGGGCTCAGGCCGTGACCCTGGGGTCCCGGGATCGAGTCCTGCATCGGGCTCCCTGCATGGAGCCTGCGTCTCCCTCTGTCTCTCTTTGTCTCTGCGTCTCTCATGAATAAATAAATAAAATCTTAAAAAATAAATAAATAAAAGAACCAATCGTGTAAAAACCTACATTTTATCGTTCAGGCCTGAATTCTTAACAAGAACAGTTTTTCGTTTGTGTCTCAAAATTCTTCCTTCCTGAACCGTCCCCCTTGATTAACCAGCCTAACGTTATTTGCATAGTGTCTTTATCTCACCTATTGCCCTAAATGCTGAAAGCATTTGCCTGATGTAACTTCTAATAAAGAAAGTGCAAATCCATAGGCTTGGAACCTCAAATAGTAAGGGCAAGACTAATAAGACTGTAATAGGTTTACAGTTCAAAGTCATTTTGATGGATTATATTCTCACCTTTTTAAAAATCTCAAATAAAGGGGCATCTGGGCGTCTTAGCAGTTGAGCATCTGCCTTCGGCCCAGGGCGTGACCCCGGATCCCGGGATCGAGTCCCACGTCGGGCTCCCTGCATGGAGCCTGCTTCTCCCTCTGCCTGGGTCCCTGCCTCTGTGTGTGTGTGTGTGTGTGTGTGTGTCTTGCATGAATAAATACATAAAATCATTACAATATCTTTTTTAATTTTCAAAGAAAGCAAAAGATACATGAGACAATATCATGTCTGCACCATCCCTGGCAATGAGCAAAAACAGGTTAGAAGGCGGAGCACACGGCAGCACAAACGGAGCCACCACGTAACTGGTGAGCCCGGGAGCGTTGAGCCCTAGCTGCAACCTCGTTCCACGGACTCTCATTTTCCCCCGGAGAACCAATGGCATCGCTTTCTTTTGCCGCGATCGCTCTTGTCGTGCGGTGGAGCTTGTGATGTGTCCCGACGTGTCATCCTCTCCACCCTGCAAATTCAAAGGCTCCCAGAGTCCAACCAGCATATACGACAGGTGGCGGGTCCCCACCGTGGCCCCAGGGACCCCAGAAAAAGCCTGTGGGCCCCGGGTCTGTGCTCTCTCGGGCTCAGCGGAGTTCGCTGCGTTCGTAGGAGTCTCAGTCTCCCGACCCATGTCACGGATGCATATTTTGCCCAGAGGAAATCCCATTTCCACAGAGATTTAGTTCAATGCTTCTGAATGTGTCCGATGATCGGGAATTTATTATGCAAAGCCAACTTCGGCTTCATTGAAGAGTCCCCCAGTCGTATAATCTGTCTGATGCAGCCTAGAAGAAAAATTAGCGGATCGTTAATAAGGACCTGGTTTTGTCCTTGCTAAGGAACCAAAGGGGACCGGCCCTGAACAGCTCCCGCGCAGACGGCCGGTCCTCCGAGCCCATCGGCCTCAGCTCGGCCTGCACGACTCGCCTCAGCAGGCCGTTCCTCGCTCCTGTGTCTGCACACCGAGAGCAAAACCTGGACGGCCGGGCGGTAACCGCTGGCCGAGTCCCTGTCACCCGAGGAAACTCGGCCCTGACGCCGGGCCAGCGTCAAGGGTGCCCGGGCAGGACGGTGAAGCCCCCTGCGATGGCACAGCCTGAGTTGCAGGTGCCAAGCGGGGCCTCCGGGGCGAAGCGTCTGCTGCGCTGTGTGCACGGGCCTCGGACGGGCCTCTGTCTCAGCTCCCTAATCCTGGATTTCAAGATATGCATGGAAAAATCGAGGGGACACTGTTACCCAGACGAAGGTCGTGCATTTATCCCCGCAGATGGCGTCTGGGCGTCAGATGCTCCCGGAGGACCCGGGGCCACCCGCACTCATGTGCCTCCGTCACGTCCCCCTCCAATGGGAGGATGCGGTGCACCCAGGAGCCCGGGCCCAGGCCAGGGTCGGGGGGCTACAAGGCAAGCTGGCAGGAGGAGCACTCGCGGGTCCCGAGGCCGGCAGGGCCACCGCCTGTAGGGGTGTCCTGTGTCCCCCAGGACGAGGTCTCTGCCCCAGCAGGCGCGGCAGGTGCACCCGCTGGGTGTCTGCCCAAGTCAAGACCCTGGGCTGATGGAGGTGCCTCTGGCATCCCCGGTGAACCCCCAGCAGCTCGGCGGGGATGGCTGTGGGCAGCCCCTGGCCACTCGCTGCCCACGACGCCCAACTGTTGACAGGACTTGGCACTCGGGGCGCCGACGTCACCAGCATCAACACATCAATCCAGTGCTGGGTCCCAAGGCCAAGCAGAATCGATCCGTGATCAGACTCCTGACCCCAAGAAGGCTTTTTTGGGGGGGAAAAAGGATTTTTTTATCTTTTGGTATTTATTTATTTGTTTTTTAATTTCTTTAAATTTATTTTTATTTTTAATTTATTTTTTTAAAGGATTTTTAAAATCATTTCTTAATGAGACTTATTTGCTCGAAGGGGGGCCGCTCATGTTCATCAGGAGAACTGGGGTAGAGGCGGGCCCCGGGATTTGGGGCCACTGCTCTGCTGTCTGGTGGCCAGACGCGGTTGAGACGGGGAGTGGAGCGTGCAAGGTGGGGGCCTTGGAGGGTGGGGGGTGCAGGGGGTGCAGGGGGTGCAGGGGGGCCGGGGGCCGCTCCGAAGGCACAGCCACACACGCAAGCAGGCCTCAGAGGCTCGGCCGCACACTGGTGGAGAAGACACAGGTCTGGGACGTTTGTGGAGAGGACAAGCAGCAGCAGCCAGGGCCGCCCAGGGGACACCGGGTGTCGGAGCAGCGCTGGGCGCCCGGGACAGGGCACGTTCCCAAGGACCTTAGGGGTCACCGCGCGGGCTGACGGGGCGGCTCTGGCTCCCTCACACTCCTGGGCTCCTGAGAGTCCCCAAAGCACCCTCGTCCGTATGATCAGGTCTGCGAAGAGCTTCCGTCCTCGCGGGTGTAGATGACACGAGCGCAGACCCGGAGACGTCTTGCTGACGCTGTTGACGGGGGGCACCAGGTTGGAGAGAAGCCGCAGGAAGGGCTCGCCCGTGTTCAGCTCTGCCTGCTTAAATGCCCTGTTGCCTCTCACAGTCCTACCAAATAAGCACGAGCGTAAACCTTGGGGTGGAAACATTATCTGTGGTTAAAGAAATCCGGACAGGGCTTACGCACGCACTTTCATCCCGTAGTTGATTATTTTTTTTCTTCGCACGGTTCTATCCCGGCGCTTTGTTTGCTTTGCCCAGATGGCAGATGCACCATTAAGTTTCTTCAGCCTGAATTAATTACCTTTTTATAGCAGAAGAAAAGCCTCTCCTTGTGACAAGGAGGATGTTGGCGCTGTATTTATGAATAAATAGAGGCCGCTGTTAGACACAGCATTAGTCGTGGCATCGCTCGAAGCCTCTCGCGACCAAGCATCCGCCGTTTTCAGCAGGACCGGGCCTCCCGGCGGCCCAGCGTCTGTGAGCACTGGGCCGTGGTCCACGCCGCCGCGGGACCAAACCATCGCCGCTTCTCTAGAAGGATCCAGCCCGAGTCACAGGCCGTGGCCGCCTCTGCTGGTCCTCGGGCCGTGACTCCTGAGCACGTGGCAGGTGCAGCGTCGGGCCTCAGGGACTGCGGGGCGCCTTGGGGGAGCGCCACGGCCAGGCTGGCAGAGGGGCTGCCTCGCCCCAGAAGGCAGGGCGGGTCTGCAGGGCGCAGGAGCCTGGGGCCCCCGAAGGCTTGCTGGGTGCAGGCAGGAGGGCACGAGGATGCGACGACAGCCTGGCCCCACACGTGGCCCACACACCGGGCCTCGGGCTCCAGGCCCAGCATCCCGGCCGCCCCCCGAGCTCCAGGGCACCTCTCAGCACTCCACATCCTGCTTCCCACCCCGAACCCAGAGTGCGCTCGAGGAGTGGCAGCCACCCTGGGCACGGGCTGTCCCCGCGCACTGTCTGCCCGGGGTCACGCGGGCCAGCCTGCCTGCCTCCAGCATCCCCGGTGCCGGTGGAAAGTGCCCCCTGGAAACCGGCAGGGGAGTCAGGGTCATAGAGGACAGCTCGGGTCCCACGGCCTGCACTCCCGTTAGCCCCCTGGGGACGTGGCTCCCGCACACTCCTCAGCGGCCCGGGCCAGCGATGGCTCTGCACCTGCCCAAGTCAGAGCCCAACGTTGCCACGATGTGATTTTTTTAAAAATTTTTAATTATTTTTTTATTGGGACTTTTTTTTATTAGAGTTCAATTGGCCAACATAGAGCATAACCCCCAGTGCTCATCCCACCAAGTGCCCCCCTCAGTGCCCGGCACCCAGACACCCCAATCCCCCACCCACCTCCCTTTCTACCACCCCTTGTTCGTTTCCCAGAGTTAGGAGTCTCTCCTGTTTTGTCACCCTCGCAATTTGATTTGTGCTTGACACTTAAAACTGAGAAAGAGCAAGCCAAGTGACGTAACAGGTCGGTGAATTCAGATTTTATTTCGCTCACAAAATAGTTTCCTGATTGTGACCACCTGACTTTGAAATTCAATCTTTCAAAAGTGTTGATTGTGTGATTTAAAACTAAAATATTTCCCACTTATGAGTGGGAAATATCAGAAAGGGAGACAGAACATGAGAGACCCCTAACTCTGGGAAACGAACAAGGATTAGTGGAAAGGGAGGTGGGCGCGGGGTGGGGGTGACTGGGTGACGGGCACTGAGGGGGGCACTTGACGGGATGAGCACTGGGGGTTATTCTATATGTTGGCAAATTGAACACCAATAAAAAAATAAATTTATAAAAAAATTAAAAAATAAAACTAAAATAAAAATAATAGTAATTTAAAAATAAAAAATAAAAAATAAAAAATAAAAATAAAAATAAAAATAAAATAAGAATGAAGAAAGTGAGATGTTTCAGTGGCAGTAGGATCCTGTGGACTTCGGCAGGTGTCTCGGTTTCATCAAAATGTACTCGTCCGCTACTGGTCAGTTACAGGAAATGAGACGTTGTCAGGATCCAAGTCTGAGCTGCTGTGTGGGTTTAAACCAGTTAAATAGTTGTGGTGTTTTTTTTTCAGAAACTTAAAGGAATTTAAAATTATTTGTAGTATTTTTGGGAAAGTAGCAACCAATTCATAATTATTCTGAAATTTGTAAATAAACGTATGTGAGGGAACTCTACCGACGAGAGATTACGTCCACAGTGGATTCTCCTCTAGAGGCCCCAATAGTGAGGAAGAGAGAAGAAATACCAGCAAAGTTCAAAACCAAAAACTTTTATTTATTTATTTTTTTAAAGTTTTTTTTTAAGATTTTATTTATTTATTCATGAGAGATAGAGAAAGAGAGAGGCAGAGACCCAGGCAAAGGGAGAACCAGGCTCCCTGCAGGAACCCCGGGGTCACGCCCTGAGCCAAAGGCAGACGCTCAACTGCTGAGCCACCGAGGTGTTCCCTCCAAAACTTTTAAATGGAGAAGACAGAGATACTAATAAAGGCCAAATAAGACTGGAGCAAGACTCTAGTAAAGACTTGGACAAGACAGAAACTTTATTAAAGAAGAGAAGATGGATGAGAATCTGTTTTTATGTCATTATGTGTCCAGAACCGCTTACAGATGACTTGAAAATTAATCTGGCTGAGAGAGCTGGACCCTTCAGGATAAAATAAAGAGCAGACATTGTTTAATGTCCAAAAAAAAAAAGGTGGGGGGACATGAGGATAAAGGGTGCAGACAACATTTGATGACTTTATGGTTTTAGAAATATTTACCAAATGGTGAAAAAGAATTGAGAACTTGGAGAGCCTATTCAAAATAAGAAGTTTATATTTGGGGTTTTTCTTTCTTATTTTTCTGCAGACTTGCGGTTAATAATATAAAAACTGGAATATCCAACTTATAACTAACTGCAGTGATAAAATTGTTGAAATTAAGTCTTAATATCATTGTAGAGACTATATCCCCAAGTCCTCAAGAAGGATGTGACGCTAAAACATCATCTTTCAGGAAGCACCCTTTATCAACGTGGAAGATCTTTGCATTGGGAGTGAAACTCCAGTAATAATTGATCAAGTCCACTGACAGGAAATGAATAAAGAAAGAAATGGAGACAACACTGCTAGGAAAACCGCTGCGTCTGTGTAAGTGAGTTAATGAAAATATTTTGCCAATCTCTAGGAATATGTGTGTGGTTGACTTATATAACCGTACTGCTGACAATTGAATGAGTGGACCGTGGGGCGCCTGGGTGGCTCAGACTATTGAGCATCCGACTCTTGATTTCAACACAGGCTGTGATCTCAGGGTCGTGAGTCTGAGCCTCCCATTGGGCTCTGCTCTGAGCCCAGACCCTGCTGAAGACTCTCTCTCCTTTTCCTTTTGCCCTTCCCTGCTCATGCTCGCTCACTGTCTCTCTCATTCTCTCTCTGGAGAAGAAGAAGAAGAAGAAGAAGAAGAAGAAGAAGAAGAAGAAGAAGAAGAAGAAGAAGTAGAAGAAGAAGGAGGAGAAGAAGAAGAAGGAGGAGGAGGAGGAGGAGGAGGAGGAGGAGAAGAAGAAGAAGAAGAAGAAGAAGAAGAAGAAGAAGAAGAAGAAGAAGAAGAAGAAGGAGGAGGAGAAGAAGAAGAAGGAGGAGGAGGAGGAGGAGGAAGAGAAGGAGGAGAAGGAGGAGAAGGAGAAGGAGGAGAAGGGGGAGAAGAAGGAGAAGAGAAGAAGAAGAAGAAGGAGAAGAGAAGAAGAAGAAGAAGAAGAAGGAGGAGGAGGAGGAGGAGGAGGAGGAGGAGGAGGGGGAGGAGAAGGAGGAGAAGGAGGAGAAGGAGGAGAAGGAGGAGGAGAAGAAGAAGAAGGAGGGGGAGGAGGAGGAGGAGGGGGAGGAGGAGGAGGGGGAGGAGGAGGAGGGGGAGGAGGAGGAGGGGGAGGAGGAGGAGGGGGAGGAGAAAAGAAAGAGGGAAAAAATGTTATGTTTTTTGGTCATGATTTCACGTTCCAAACTCCTCGTACCACATTGATCTCCTTACCTTAATCACCTCTCTAAGGCATTCTTAATCTAGAGACTACAGGTACCGAGGTCGCACCTGCACGGGTTTCAGGGGGTCCCTAGCCGCAGGAAGTGAGCATACGTGTTTGTCAGTGTGCATTTCTTGTTTTTCTGGAGAAGTTCCATCGTTCTCATCAGGCTCTTAGAGCATTCAGGGGATCAAAGGGAATCCCTCGTCGCCCGTTAAGTCAAAGGGTCAGGCAGTGGTGTGTCTTGTAAACCCTGCAGTGCACTTTGATGCCGTCCCAGGATCTTGTTAAAATGCAGATTGTGAGCCATCGGCTCCCAGGAAGTGCACGTTGTGTCCAAGGAGCGCACTCTGGATAACGAAGGCCTTAGTACTACTCAGAGGGCTGGACGGAGGAGAGCTCTTGCCTCTGAGCTGTTCCAGACGCCGCCATTCCAGGAGCCGTGACCCAGGGGACGTCACCCAGAGGGCCAAGGAGTGAGATGTGGGCTCCGTGACCCGATGCGGGGCACGCTCTGAGCCTATGTTCTTGTCTCTAAAAAGGCAGAAGCAATATCATCGGATAGGATCGCTGTGGATGAAGTTAGACGCGGACGAAGGTCTTGGTACAGAGTAAACACGAGGTGACTTCGCTCCAGAGTCCTCCCCTGAGCACGTCGCGTGGTGTGTTGCTCTAGTGAGGCGACTACTCCGGAGGTACAATCAGCAGAACTGACGGCAGCCTCGGCGTAAAGACAAGCACCGTGTTACCCGTGCCCAGACCTCCCGGGGAGGGTTCTGCTGTAATGCCTCCTGCGCAGAATGATTGTGCCAGTCTTCTCCACCGAGCAAATTTCATCAGTAAAGTATCAAAACAAATTGCTAATTTGCTAGGCTTTTTGGCTTAGCGACTGGCTGCCCCGGGAATGCTGCCTGGAAGCTGATGTGCCCATCGTCCTCTCTTAGCCTCATTTCCACGCCCTCCACACTTATTCGTGCAAGTTGCGTTGGTTAATTGTCACCTACCAGAGGGAACACGGTGAGATTCCAAAATTCTGATCCTCTCTCCCCACTCGTTTGCAAGCTAATCCTACCCATTAGCTCTCACCTGTCTCACTACCCTACAACCTGCGGCATTGAATATAATGGCTTACAGTATTTATATTAATTTTTGATCAGATGTATTACCTTGGTTACTCATCTTCTTCTTTCTTTTTTTTTTTTTTTTTGTTCTCAGATTGCCAAGAAGCAAATATGTCTAGGTAGCATTGCATCAAAACCCCCAAGGGTCAGGTGAGGCTGGGGGCTTAAATGCTTTCGAATTGGTCATGGTTACTCTTTCTGGGAATTTCGTTTGCTGCCCTTGCTAATGGATGATCTCGTGCTCTCATTAAGCTCCAAAGGCTGGGCGGTTTGGTCAGCACTTTTTCAAGTTATTATTATTACCAAGGCATCAAGGTCATGATTAACAGGGAACTTACACTACTTTGGCCTACTATCAAATTCTCATTATCGATAAAGTCTCCGAGCAGATGGTGGTAAACACATGTGATAGAAAACAGAGGTTCTTCCATAATTTTTCAATTCTTGACGTTGTCACTTGCAAAGAGAAATCACGGTATAAAAAATGGAGAAAAAGAACAAGACTTCCGTGTTATTCTGAAGACCATTAGTCTCAAGGTTACCAGCCAAGCGTAATTCTTGTTTAATTCTCCCATTACCACCTAATCCTGTTTATGTCAGGAACACCTTTAATCGAATGTCACTTCGAATCACTGAAATACAAAGACAGGCACTGTAATTTACATTAGCTGCAAAATGAACGCCCTTTCCATGGGGACCCCTGAGCTAGCAAGTACATCAGTGACAATGCAGGTTGCCTCTGAGATCTTTCTGGAAGCTGTAGCCATTAACTTGATTGATACCATCCAAAAAAAAAAAAAAAAAAAAAGGAGAGAGAGAGAAGGAGAAAGGTAATTTCCTTTTTTCTAGGACACAGGTCTGAGTGTCCTCCTCCTTTTTGCTGAAGACAGTTCTGGGTGCTTATCTGGGGTTGGGGGGAGAAAAAGACTTGTTGTTTCTAGTACTATTGTTTGATTTTGGCAATTCTGTCCAAAAAGAGAGGATTTGACTTATCTACCCAATTGCTGGGTGTTAGTTCTGCTCTCCAGGGTGTTTTGATGTTCCCAAGGGACTTTGGCTATCTTCCGTGGGTGGTGTGACCCCATGAGAGGAATTCCCCAAATGCGTGACTACTCAGATATACTGAAGACATCTAAACCGGTATCTTTAACCCTGCTTTGGTCCTCACGTGTCCATGGAGGCCATGTATGGGTCTGGGCCCTGGTAGCTGGAGGCAAGAAATACAACACAGTAGAATTCATTGACAGAGCCTCAAAAGGACAATTTCAAGAACAAATCTTTGGAACAAAACCTCTTCTAGAAATATCATATAATTCTCAGTAACTCAATTATCACATTGATAAGGCAAGGGTATAAATATTTGTTGACTGCCAACGGATGACAAGAACGAACCCAGTGGGGCAGCGGAGTGTTCTTTGATTCTAGACGTCATCAAAGCTCACGGAAACCGTTGTTAGGATGGCGAATCGAATTTGTCGCATGGCCAACAAGTCAGTAACTTACTATCGGACACACTTTGCAAATGCAACACCGCACGGCATTTTATCTTCGTCTCTGTCGTATGTACTACAGAACTTTGAGGGTCCTAACCAAGTTTTCTACCTTTCAGGGCTAAAGCACCCGGATCCTCAAGGGGAATGAGGTGGGTGGAAAGGAGGCGGAGTCACACTTCTATCTCTACCTCCTTAGAGTACTAAACGGAAGCACTTTGTTAGACGTACTCTTGGGATTGTTAGAGGAACTCAAGGGTCTTGAAAGGAGCCTGATCAAGGCTAAAGTTCTCTCTTGAAGAAGGTAAACAAAAAATTTAAAAGATGCGAAGAAGTTGACCAAAAAAGATGTGTGGAGAAGGACATCTCAACGCCGTGACCCTGACCTCAGGGCTGTTGTCATCGGGCCCTCATCCCTTTCATCTCCTGATGCTCTCTCCTGGCCCCTGTGACCATCTCAATCTTCCTCCCTGTTCCAGAAGGGTGGAAAAGGCAAACGGCTTATTCAGTACATGCATCTCCCATTCCAGGTTCATATTAAAGTTTCTGTGAGGTTTTTTTTTTTTTTTTTTTTTTTTTTGGCCTTAAGTGCTGCACAGAATGTTCTCTGTTAGAACAAAGACAAAATTGTCTTTCATTTCCTCCTCACATCATTTTCCCCAAAGACTAATAGTTTCACCTTTTCCATACAGCTGTTTCTCCAAATAACTCCAGAACAGTATTGTTACTCTGGATGATCTTGCTTTAATGGCCTCGCGATCACCTACAGGAAAATTAATCAAACTGAAATGATGACTGGTATTTGAAAAAGGAGACAGGATCTCCCGAGAGGCTGGTCCTAAACAATTGCCAGGAAGTTCTGGTGGCTCAGCCAACACAGGAGCTGAATATTTTGGAAAGAATTATCAAGAATGCATGACTCCTGGCTGTTCCAATCACCCCTGAGATTGGCTTAGGTTCTTTCATATCCTTGATATTTCAGACATTTCTGCGGGGTTTTGGTGACTGTTTGAAGTCACTTTATGGTTTTGTAAAATACTCAGCTTAGTTCGGTGTTTCTTACGTCAGTGGGATGGGCTCTCTTCAGTCACAAGCCTCACACACTTGCTTGGTTTTTTACATCTGTGTAACTCCCTGGTCTCTGCAGCCACCTGGTGATACAAACACTGAAGATTCTGCACTTACATGTTGTGTTGTGGGGTCATCTAGGAACCATGGTGTCAGAACCCAAATCCTGGCTGCCAGGGCCACCTTTTCCTGAGAGATTTCCAAGACAGATGTATGTACAGAAGAAGAAGACCGATACAACTTGGGTTGGCAACTATCACTAGCTTGGGTTCGGGCAACCCCAAGTCCCCGGATGGAACCTTTTTGAACTAAGCTAAGCTACAGGACGGCAGTGGTGATGTTGCTTGCCTTTGACACTTTAAGCCCATCTCCCAAATCTCAAAGCCTAGCACCCAGGCCAAGAGAGTAAAAATAACCTCTCAGGAAGAACAAATAAAGAATAGAACATTTCCTTAGCCCTTAAGTAGAGGAGAGTCCACCTGGCTACTCTTAGGCATAGAGTTCTTACTAACATTACCAGTTCCATGAGAAGAAGAGAGCCCCTAAGACAAAAAAGAAAGCCTGAAAGACACCCTCCACCCCCTCACCAATACGTGCCTTGACCCCAACCTTTAATCGCTCCCCCATGACTGGTCCTATTCAGCACGATGGTCTCACATAGCATCTTCGATCCAAATTAGTTCACCTGCAAGTGAGAGTGAATAATGTCGGGTCACATACCCAAGACAAAAATCACCTAACATTTATTTTAGAAGAATCCATGTAAGAGACCCATAGCAATTTCCAACAGGTGGCCCCCAATGAAGTTTTTTTTTTTTTTAAATCAATTCTTCATTTGTTGGGAAGTGGTTCCTGCAAAAAATTTTTATTCCTTCCTGATTCCTGACATGACTGTGTCTTTCATTGTGATTGACCCAATCAATTCTTCATCATTTATTAATTTTTCAGGCTTTAGTAAAGGAAAAATTAAAATCACATATAATACCACCACTTAGAGATAATCACTATGAGCAACCTGCCATTCCTCTACATGTACACTTCTTAAATTTAAAAATAAAGTTATATTGTATATAATATCTTATGGATCATGTTCACCTAATTTATTGTTAACCTGATTTTAATAGCCATATAGCAGTCTACTGTATTAATGTAATATATTTTCTTACTAAAAACCTTTTTCTTCTATTTTTGGACATTGTTTACATTCTTTTATTCTTATGAACCATCTCTTCAATGAATTTCCTTGAGATAAATCTTCTTGCATACTTTTAATTATCCTTTTAAGATACATACCTCTCTGTCAAAGGACCTGGACAAATCTAATGACACAATGCAGTTGAATGGCACCCTCCTCCCCTCCTCACATTTTTGCTCCCGCCCATAAGAAAGACTGAACATGCTCTCAGCATCTTCATTTAGGGACATGTGAGAGGAGATACATCTGACCTTTCTGCATCTCATTCTCCACCTTCTCCCAGGAGGAAGGGTAGCTAATATATCATGCTCCATGATAAGGAGCTTTGGCCATAAATGGAATAAAGATAAAGGAGGGCCACAAAGACAAACAAATGCAGGGAAAGGTCATGTTTTTGGGTTCAATAGCTCAAGACTTGATTTATCATTGCCAGAGATAACACATTCCTCTCATAGTGACGCCTGGACCAGCCTCAGAGTCTGCAGTCACTAAGTATATGAATTTTACTACCTCCCTTTGCTCTGACTTGCTGTTCAGTGAGCGAGTCTGAATAAAAGCTGGCTTCCTATTGGCTTGCCTACAAAGAGAGGAGGTCCTGGCATGAGAATGCGTGCATCTGGTTCCTCAGCAATTACACATCTTGTACATTTTTTGACTGCCGTCCTCTTGTGCGCTTGTGTGTGTTGGTGTCACTGAAATTTGGGGGCTGCACAGATGGAAATGAAGCAGTGAGTCAGGAGTCCTTTCTGAGCAGAGCTGACAGGATTCACGTAATATTAATCAGATACTGGTCTCAACTGAACCAAACAATCTAGGTTTCTAAAAATACACTTTCTCTATTTCCATCAATGTGAGCTCATTCCCTCCTTTTTTGTGTTTTAAATGACAAGAGAACAGATCTCTGGAAGGCCTATTTAATAATACCAAATGATTTTAAGAAAGATTTAAAATAAGAAAACACATATATTAATTATTTACCCCCCAAGAGAGCATTCTCAATTTAACAATGTGTTAACTCCTCTTAAAAAAAAAAAATTCCAAGAAAATCATTTGCAGTCATGGTTATTTACATTGCATCAGCTTCAAGAGGTCCTCAAGTTTAACTAAAAATTGATGAACGACTCAAAGAAAGAAAAGTTGGAATCGATACGTAGAGGAATCCTATTTAATTTGTTCTTCAAATCCTAAAAAAAACAAACAAGTGGATCTAATTGCTTAGCAATTACCCATCCATCAGGTAGGAATAGATGAGGGGGAAAAGGAAATTTCATTGCAAATCTGTTTCTTTTCTTCCTGAGACAGTATCATTTGAAGTGATGGTTCAAAGTACTTGTCTTCTCTCAAATTCTTTTCTCTGTGATCCAACAAAAGTGGATTTTTAAAAAAAAACTTAAATTCAGTTAGCCAACATATAGAATATACTTAGTTTCAGATGTAGTGTTCAAGAATTCATCAGTTGCACATAACACCCAGTGCCCATCACATCACGTGCCCTTCTTAATGCTCATCATCCGGTTACCCCATCCCTCCGCCCACCTCGCCCCCAGCAACCCTGTTTGTTTCCTGTTCTTAAGAGTCTCTCGTGGTTTGTCTCCCTCGCTGATGACTTCTCATTCAGGCTTCCCTCCCTATGAGACTCCGCGATGTTTCTTATATTTCACATACAAGTGAAACATATTACTGTCCTTCTCTAATTGACTTACTTCACTCAGCATGATACCCTCCAGTTCCATCCACGTCAGTATAAGTATTTGTTCCTTCTGATGGCTAATATTCCACTGTGTGTATAGACCACATATTCCTTATCCATTCATCTGTTGATGGACATCGGGGCTCTTTCCACAGTTTGGCTGTTGTGGACACTGTTGCTATGAATATTGGGATTCAGTGCCCCTTCAGATCACTGCATCTGTATCTTTGGGGTAAATACTTAGTAGTGCAATTAGTGGGTAGTAGGGTAGCCCCATTTTTAACTTCTAGAGGAACCTCCACACAGTTTTCCAGAGTGGCTGCACCAGTTCACATTCCCACCAACAGTGCAAGAGGAATCCCCTTTCTCCACATCCTTGCCAACACTTGTTGTTTATTGTCCTGTTAATTTCCCCATTCTCACTGAGGTGAGGTGGGATCTCATTATGGTTTTGATTTGTATTTCCCTGGTGGCAAGTGATGCGGAGCATTGTTTCACGTGTCTGTTGGCCATTTGCATGTCTTTGGAGAAATGTCTTTTCATGTCTTCTGCCCATTTCTTGACTGGATTGTTTGTTTCTTGGGTGACGAGTTTGATAATTTTTTTTAGATCTTGGATACTAGCCCTTTACCTGATAAGACGTTTGCAAATAATCTTCTCCCATTCCATAGGTTGCCTTTTAGTTTTGTTGACTGTTTCCTTTGCTGTGCAGAAGCTTTTGATCTTGATGAAATCCTAATAGTTTGTTTTTGCTTTTGTTTCCCTTGCCGTTGGAGATGTCTCTAGCAGAAGTTGCTGTGGCCAAGGTCAGAGAGGTTGCTGCCTGTTTTTGATGGATTCTTTAGGTTTTTGTTGGATTCCTGTCTCACATTTAGGTGTGTCCTCCAGTTTGAGTTTATCTTTGTGTATAAACACAAAACACTTTGTGTTTATCTCTTGTGTAAGAGAATGGTCCAGTTTCACTCTTCTGCATGTGGATGTCCAATTTTCCCAGCACCATTTATTGAAGAGACTGTCCTTTATCCAGTGAAGAGTCTTTCCTGCTTTGTCGAATATTAGTTGACCATAGAGTTGAGGGTCCATTCCTGGGTTCTGTCTTCTGTTCCATTGATCTATGTGTCTGTTTCTGTGCCAGGACCACACTGTCTTGATGACCACAGCTTTGTAATAGAGCTTGAAGTCCGGGATTGTGATGCCCCCAGATCTGTTTTTCTTTTTCAACATTCCTCTACCTATTCTGGATCGTTTCTGGTCCCATACAAATCTTAAGATGATTTGTTCCAACTCTCTGAAGAAAGTCCATGGAGTTTTGATAGCGATTGCATTAAACGCGTAAATTGCCCTGGGTAACATTGACATTTTCACAATATTAATTCTTCCAATCCATGAGCATGGAATATTTTTCCATCTCTTTGTGTCTTCCTCAATTTCTTTCAGAAGTGTTCTGTAGTTTTTAGGGTATAGATCCTTTATCTCTTTGGTTAGGTTTATTCCTAGGTATCTTAGGCTTTTAGGTGCAATTGTAAATGGGATTGACTCCTTAATTTCTCTTTCTTCAGTCTCATTGTTAGTGTCTAGGAAGGCCACTGACTTCTGGGCATTGGTTTTGTATCCTGCCACACTGCCAAATTGCTGTATGAGTTCTGGCAATCTTGGGGTGGAGTCTTTTGGGTTTTCTATGTACAGTATCATGTCATCTGCAAAGAGGGAGAGTTTGACTTCTTCTTTGCCAATTTGAATGTCTTTTACTTCTTTTTGCTGCCTGATTGCTGAGGCTAGGACTTCTAGGACTATGTTGAATAGCAGTGGTGAGAGTGGACATCCCTGTCTCATTCCTGATCTTCGGGGAAAGGCTCCCAGTGTTGCCCCATTGAGAATAATATTGGCTGTGGGCCTTTTGTAGATGGCTTTTATGACATTGAGGTATGTTCCTTCTATCCCTGCACTGTGGAGAGTTTTAATTAAGAAAGGATGCTATATTTTGTCAAATTCTTTCTCTGCATCAATTGAAAGGATCACATGGCTCTTGTCCTTTCTTTAATTAATGTGCTGCATCACACTGATTGATTTGTGAATGTTGAACCAAAAGTGGAAATTATTTTCAAAGATTTGTTATGAGGATATGGAAATATGGTGTATTTTTGGTGGTCTTAAATTTTGAGGAGGGTGGAGATGGTGCTTTATAACAAGTTCGCAGCTCCAGAAGATGCTAAAAAGTATCTCAATAGATAAAAAACTATCCCACCTCCTCTTTTCTTTTCTCATTCTCCCCATCCTATTTAATTTCCTTCTTCACTAAGAGAGGATTGGACTATCCCATCCTTCTTTGTGTGCCTTTCCAGCTAATATCATGACTTATTTCCTCCTCCAGTGTTGCCCTAAATGTGTTTTTACCTTACAAAAACATTCAAAAGAGGGGATCATTTATTTGGAGTGATAAGTTATTTGTGATTATCTAAACTTGGGAGTTGGTATTACAAAATTAAGTACATTTCAGCCAGCTCAGGAGATTGTTTTTCTGCAGCTAGCTTTTTCCCTCTTTACTTCAAAATAAAAGTACTAAAATCTCATTAATATTCAAATTTGATAAATTGTGTTTTGGTGCAAAATGTATCAGGGATAAAAGGTAATTTTGTACCAATTTGTCTATAAGACCCATGCCTGCAGGTTCTGCTCTATTAAATTTCTCTCTCTCTCTCTCTCTCTCTCTCTCTCTTTCTCTCTTTAACAAAAATAATTTATGGATGTATTTTTTCACAGGCCAACAAAAGCCTTCCCATGCTCCATGCCTGAGTCCTGCTCCCAGGTTGCATCCACTGTCAAAAATGGTAACACCTCCATGTTTGTCTTCCTATTTCTAAATGCTAAGTTTATACTTTACTTCTAAAATGAATAGAGTTTTTAACCCTAGATATTATTTGATGACTCTTCTCCTTGGCAGATGTGATCTTTCCCTTTCCCTTTCCCCTGTTCCCACCCTTTGTACCAATACAGTGGTACCAAAATCTTTGGTTCAACTAATACTAAAGGTTTAACTATTATGAGTATGTAGATACTACTCACCAATGAGCCACTAGTGCAATTTATTTTGCTAAAGAGCATATTTTGGTTGTTTAAAGAGAATTCACTCAAATAGCATCGGTAACAGGGGGAATGGTGTCAGCACATCTCATAAATCACACAAATATCATATGATATTTGTCACAGAATGTTAATATTTTGAGGCCATTGGGGGAAAAGTGGTCTCACAATTAAAACAAATCCTCAGTATTATACAAGTATTTTACAACACTGCTGAAAATCCTATAAATACTCTTTTTTGGGGGGCAAGAATCTGTTGGTTTAGTGAGTGCAAGAGCTACTAAACTTTAAATAATTTTTAAATAAAATTATTTTAAGTATTTTGGGAAGCTAAGTGCAGAAGACATTCTCTCTGGTATTTAAAAAAAAATATTGATGGAGAAGTCTATCCCTGTATCATAGTTTTAGTGGTGATGAAATTGATCACTCACAAAATAAGAATAAGCCAGATAATCATAAAAAACCTTTATTTTAAAGGGAATATAAGGGAAGGGAGAAGAAATGGGTGGGAAATATCAGAAAGGGAGACAGAACATAAAGACTCCTAACTCTGGGAAACGAACCAGGGGTGGTGGAAGGGGAAGAGGGTGGGAGGTGGGGGGGAATGGGTGACGGGCCCTGAGGGGGGCACTTGACGGGATGAGCACTGGGTGTTATTCTGTATGTTGGTAAATTGAACACCAATAAAAAATAAATTTATTAAAAAAAAACTTTATTTTTTTAACCCATTGAAGACCTAATGTCTGAAAGTAACATATCAATTAAAATATGAGAAATGCCAAGTGCTCTTAGGAGATATGGAACCCATGGATATTTTAATCTTCAGCAGAGCAGAAGAGAAAACTGCCATAAAAACGGTAGGAAGAAAACTGGTAATACTTATATGGATTTTTAAATGTTGAGTGTAGGTGAGAGTGGAGTTTGGAGACCATCCAGGGTCCACAAGTGACTCTGAACTACCCCGCTAAGCCCTTAACATAGGCCTTCACTGGGTACTCAGCAGAGGGATTGGTGACAAGGCAGCAGACTGGAGAGACCCTTCTGCAGCGGAAGTGTCCCAGCATGTTGTAGTCTGAGGACAAAACAAGAGAACTGAGAGAAGCTCTCCCACACTCCAGGCCTGTACTGGATATGAGACCGGAGCAGTCTACTTTGGGGGGTGGGGCAAGATAGCAAGACCCTTCTGAGGTACACACATAGGAGCCTTCCCAGTTATGATGGCGAGAAGACGGAACTTCACAGGAACTCCGAGCCTTCCACCAGGTGCCGAGGACTGGCAGTCAACCACTGGAGGAGGACTGAGGGCTGGGGAAATCCTCCCCTTGCTGGGTGGAGGCACAAGGGTGAAGGAGGAAACTGAGGGGAACCCCAGCATCCCAGGTCTGACACTAGAAGTCAGGCAGTGGCTCCTACCACAGATGAGGTTGGAAACAGACCTGCATGTAGATCAAACGGCTTCATACAAAGAGACCCAAGCAATTCAACACGGAAATTGAAATCTGTTCAGCGTAGCGCTTGAGGAACTGGATATTCACCTAGGAAAAAAGAACATCTCACATCATAAAGAAAAAATAACTTGTGATGGATTATACACTTACACCTAAAGCTAAAACCATAGAACTTCTAGAAGATAACATAAGAGGACCTTCACAACTTTGATTTAAACAAAGCTTTCTTAGAGCAGATTCAGTAAGCAGTAACCATAAAAGTATCAATAAGTTCCACGTCATCAAAACTAAAATTTATGCTCATGAAAATTGATCATTAAGAAAATAAATAGGCAATTTGCAGATGGGAGAAAGTATTACTTGAACTGGGATCAAGAGTTGGACATTTAACCAACTGAGCAACCCAGGTGCCCCTGGAGAAAGTATTCTTAATGCAAATATCCAACGAAGCATTTTCCCCCTAGAATATTTAAGAACTTTTACAACTTTTTAATAAAAAAAGGCAAAAAATCCAATGTGTGAAAGATCTGACAGTTATGGCACCAGAGAAAACATATAAATGGTCAATAAATACATGACAAGGTACTTGATGCCATTAATACCCCGGGAAATGCAATTCAAAACCACAATGAGGATATACTACCTACCATCTAGAACGGTTACACTGAATAAGATGGACAACAGCAAATGTTAGGAAGGACGTGGAGCAACTAGAACTCTTGTTATTGCTCCGTGTGTGTTAAATAGCGCGATAACTTTGGAAAACAGTTTGGTAGTTTCTTATGAAGCCCAGCGTATACTTATCAACAATTGTACTCTTTGTTTTTAATCTTTGAAAATAATTTTTAATATATCTCTGAACCTGCAGTGTGATAATTTTTTCATAATAGCTTAACCTGGAAACAATTCAGCTGTCTACCAACAGGAGAAAAGTTCAACAAGACGTGGTATAGACGTGCAATTAAACACTACTACGTAACAAGAAGGTACAACTTGCTGAAACAAGCAACAACATGGGCAAATCTAGAGATTCATCATTATAAAATTCACCCAGACCATTATGCTAAAATGAAAGAAGAGAGACTCAACACAGTGTTTATGACAAGAATCTATGCACGAATCTGTGCACAAATGTATGATTAAGATTTTGATGTTTCTAGCAGCAATGTCCACAATAGCCAAACTGTGGAAGGAGCCTCGGTGTCCATTGAAAGATGATGGATAAAGATGTGGTCTATGCACACTGGGATATTCCTCAGCCATTAGAAACGACAAATACCCACCATTTGCTTCAATGTGGATGGAACTAGAGGGTATTATGCTGAGTGAAATAAGCCAATCGGAGAAGGACAAACATTATATGGTCTCATTCATTTGGGGAATATAAAAAATAGTGAAAGGGAATAAAGGGGAAAGGAGAAAAAATGAGTGGGAAATATCAGAAAGGGAGACAGAACATGAGAGTTTCCCTAACTCTGGGAAACAAACTAGGGGTGGGGGAAGGGGAAGTGAGCGGGAGGTGGGGGTGACTGGGGACGGGCACTGAGGGGGGCACTTGACGGGAGCACTGGGTGTTATTCTATATGTTGGCAAATTGAACACCAATAAAAAATAAATTTACAAAAAAAATTTTTGATATTTCTCTGTATGTAAGTTATATTCAACAGCAACAACACATTTTTTTTTAAGTTTTCCAACTTATCTTTTATCAAATAGACATGGCCTGCTACATTCCCTCCTCTATGGAGTTAACTTAACGTAGCCAGATCTGAGTTATCTTTTAAAGAATTTTAAAGAATGTCTTTTCCATCCCCAAAGACTTTGGGGATTTAAATAATTCACGTTAACAGAAATGAACCAACTTTAAATTGAACCAAGCCCCCTTGGGGAGTGAAGTTCATTCAGTAGCAAGTGTAGGGCAGCTCTCCACTGGGGGAGTCTCTGGGCATTACAAGAAACCTGACTAACGCATTCATTATCTCACGAAGCATGATTTCACAGTGCTGCGAATGTGTTAAACTTTTTCAGCCAGAAGACTTAGTGCCTAGTTTGCTGTGATAAACAATGGAATATTCCAAAATATTCAGCCAACATATGTTTACTAAGAACTCACAGAGGATATAACCCTACCCAGGGCTGCTTTGCAAACACCAATAGAGTGCTGAGACTAATTTGTTAACAAACACAACCATGTCATTTATCTAAGTCAGCGTTGTCCTTGCGAGTCCTTGGATCTAGTTTCCCATTTAATATTGTATGCTTTTTGCTTAAAACTTTGAGTGCTAATTTCAAAAATCACATTAAAAAAAAAAAAAGAAAATCCGGCAAACACTAACATTAAAAAAAGACACAGCTTGAAAAAAAACAGGTGAAGACATACTTATGGATTTTTAAGAACACGATTAACTATATTCTTTATCCAAATATAGTTCCAAACTATACTTATTATTTTTAAGATTTTTTTTTATTTTTTATTTATTCATGATAGACATAGAGAGAGAGAGAGAGAGAAAGGCAGAGACACAGGCAGAGGGAGAAGCAGGCTCCACACAGGGAGCCCAATGCAGGACTCGATCCTGGGACCCCAGGATCGCACCCTGGGCCAAAGGCAGGTGCCCAACCGCTGAGCCACCCAGGGATCCCCATATACTTATTATTTTTAAAAATAATAAAAAATGATAAATCCAAAGATGGTCATTTGCTACTATTGAGGATATTTAAGAGCTCTATTTGTAGATCACGATATTATTTCTAAGAACTACATCTTTAGTCTAGTTGAAAATATTAAATAAGTAGTTCCAAGGTGACTGGCCCTGTGGTCGGAACTAGACAAATAATATAAGGAATATACCACTTCTACCTACAACTGCTTCAACCCTCGAGAGACTCGGAACCACCCCATGATGATATAATTTCACAAGTCTGCGCCAGAATTATGTGGAAGCCATGTGGTCGGTGAAGGAGTAAATAACTTCGTCTGGGACAGCTTCGCAGAGGCTGTAACGGAGGCGGAATGTGAGTCTGGTGGGCAAACAGGGCAGGGAAAGGATCCCCCGCAGTAAGGACAGCATATGTGACGGCACGAAGGCAAGGAGCCAAGAAAGGTAAGAAAGACTCCAGAGTGTCTGGAGCCCAGAGGTACAGAAGGGTAGGTCAGGTGTCAGATGATGAAAATGGTCTTACAGGATGGGTTAGGAGTTTCAGTTTTTTTCTATATGAGGACAAGAAACAAAGATTCTTAAGCAGGGGATTGCCGCGTCCATATTCAGACACATCTCTCTACTGCCAGTGTCCAAGATGGACTTACAGTTCTCCTCGGCTTGACCAAATTTAGGTGGGTTTCTTTCTGTCTACCGACCACTGACCTCCTTTTTCGTAGAGCATTTACTTTAGAAAACTCGTAATTGCATTTTCTTTCTCCATCCCCTTGAAATGCATGTAAATCTCCTTAAAAGCCTCTTGCTTCAAAAATCACATTTAAAAAATAATTAAATTAATTAATTTAATGGATTAAAAAATTAATTAATTTTAAAAAATTCTAAAGTCTTAGAATCCAGAGACTGTCTCTCTCAAGGAGTGGGGCGCCATCCCTCTGAGATGTAATCATCAATGAATGTTGCTCCCCTAGCCCCCAGTCTCTGTGGGAAGTAAGAGCCTAACTTCCATTAGGCTACTAGTTCCAAGTTGCAAAACCACCTCCTATGATGATGATGATAGGAGAAATTTTACTTTTTTGGGGGATGAGGCCAATTAGCAAAGACAGGCGGCAGGCAGGTGGCAGGGTGACATATACTTCCTCCCATCCCAGTTCTTCAAAAATCTGCAGACTTTTATTATAGCAGAATTGTTTCCACTCTCTCCTTATTGAAATAGTCTTGAATAAAGTCTTCATTTCCTGCTACTTTTGTCTTGTGCAGTTTTTTTTTTACTTTGACATCACTTTGGACAATGGCTTTATAAATAATAGATAAGGGGGAGGAGACACTGGGTGCAGGTCATTAATTATGAATCTGTGAAGATAATCCAGGCAGAGCCATTGAGACTCCACTAAGAAATTAGCAGAGGGAGAGACAGAAATCAGAAATATTTAGAGGGTAGAGTCTATAGGACTTGGGGATCATGGACTTGTAAAGATGTGTTTGGAGAACGATTCTCAGAAAACATGAGTGGAGGATTGAACTTCTGACTGGGTGGGTGGTACTAAAACCCACTGATGGAAAGAATAAAAAACCACACTTATGAAAATGGGGCTGGGTAACTACGTTTTTCTCCTACTAACGTTCTGGGCTGATATTTGGAGGCCTGCCCAACGTCTACGCCACAGAGTTCCCCTGCATCTAGACAAAGTACAATCCATAGAAGAAAGAATGCGGTTGTAGGTAACGTTGGCCCACTTCATCCCGAGAAAAATGGAAGTTCTTTCTTTCAGAGTTGCCCAGAAGTTCCTGTAAACATGTTGCTGGCGGATGAGACGCATTAGGGGGCAAGCAACTTGCACCTCATCTCTGCATTGATCAAGACAATCCCATCACTTCCATCATTTGATTAGATTTAACGCTGGAACCAAAAGTCCATTAGAGAGATATTGGCAAATAGTAGCATTGAACAGACTCAGATTTCTGCATATTTTCAACCAGAACATAAAACTCTGTCTCCAGGGCCATTCTCTACATTTCATCAACAGACGGTGTCACAGTTGATTGCTGCGCTCTTGTCCCAGCATATAAAATCTAAAGCAGCTATCCAAGGGTGCATTAAATATAAAATGCCTGAGTCATTCTGTCTTACACAGAAACATATGGGGATCTTTGCTTCCTAATAAAGAAAACAATGGGGGTGGAAGCAGTCACCCCGGGATTAATCTGAATCACAAAGCTTCCAGACTCAGCAAACAGCTTGAAATGTGCAACAGTTTTAGGCTGTTAACTTTCAAGTATAATGGAAATTTGGAGGGGCAGTATTTATTTCCCCCAAAATTTCCAATAAACTCAATTCCTCTTTGGCCCAAGAAGCCCATATGCGCTCCTCAGCTGAATATTAAGCTTCTTTAGACAATACCTTATTAATCACGTCCTGTGCACACTTTATTTCTCTGAAAACCAATCCCAGTCTACGCCTACATTTTAACCATCCTCCCACCAAGGAAAATCCAGAATGAATATGCTTGATCTCATCTTCCCATTTGAAACTCTTGAGTCAACTTGATGTGGGTGAGGCTCAATCAACTGGACTGGACTGTACTTGGAATAGAGACAGGAGTTTGAGAACAGAGAGCAAGTGCTTTGAAACTGGGGTGGTTCTTAAGTTCCAGAGGTTCTGTCTCTGTCTTAGAGACGTTGGACTGGTGGCATCGGATTCACAGAATTGGATTGTAGCAGCTGCGTGGCGAGCTATGCTGCTCCCACTTGGAAAAAATGTAGAGAAGAGAAAGAAAGCTTTTGCCCTTCCCGATGTAAACCCACTGGAGCTTATCCTCTATGAACGTTGAGCCAGCTCAGTGCTGATCCTCAAGGTCCGAGCATGGAGCTGTTTTGTATGTGTTGATCTTCCTTCCTTCCTTGCTTCCTTCCTATTGTCTACCCTTTCCTCTAGCCTTCCTTCCGGAGGGCTGAGAGACTAGTAGGGTGTCTACTGATGCTTGAGGCTGGTGCCAGGTTACTGAGGCCCTTAAATACTTGCAACTGGGGTGTCTGGGTGGCTCAGTCAGTCAAGCTCCCGCCTTCAGCTCAGATCATGATCCCAAGACCCTGGGATCAAGCCCCATGTCGAGCTCTCTGCTCAGTGGGAAGCCCTCTTCTCCCTCTTCCTCTGCCACTCCCCTTGCTTGTGCTTGCTCTTTCTCTGCCAAATAATAAAAACTCTTTTAAAAAATAAAATAAAATAGTTGCAACCTAATTGTCTAAGAAACTCATTTCTTACTAAAATCAAGATAAAACTTTAAGGCTTCTTGTAGAAATTGTCGACCTTTGAAGGACTAGACATAAATTGCATTGAGGGTGTTGTTTACTGCGTTCTAGTTCTAACGTACTTGGGGGCAGTTTATTTTCATGTCAGTAGTCATAGAGCCAGTGCCCTCCAGTGAAATAGAAAATTCTTATTCCTGTATTGGCTGTTCAGTATCATAACTCAAAATAATAGAACTGCAAACAATTGAATCTCAGGAACATAGTTACATAGAAAGAATGTGCAATTCTAAGTTGGCGTATGGAAATGTTGGCTAAAATTGAAATAGTCACAACATACTATTTAATTGTCACTTGGGACCTGACTTATAGCAGTTTTACTTTCCCCAAAGGCATATCCCTCTCATTCTACACAGTTATCAACCACCTGCATTTTCTAGGGCATCCATGCCAGTTCTTGATGACCGTACCAACTGGTTAGCTCCATTAACGGGAATTCAAGGGATATTAGCACCAGAGGTTCCAACTAAAAGCGATGGAAGGAAAGAACAAAAACCCTATGGATAATGGGCTTTTATGGGATGGATCTGATGCATCTTGCTGACCTAAAAATAGTTCCTTTTATGCATCTGAGGTTTACTATCCAGTCACCTAAAGCCTGTTTCTGTCTCCACTTCAACTTAGGTAAATGCCAAAGCACCTTCTTGAAGTAGGATATATAAACCACCAGTCTCTTGTGAATGACTTTAAAGGAGTGAAATAAATATTTTACAGCCTTCTTGGGCCCGTTAACCATCAGGGGAGCAAATTAATTGAATAGTTAGTGGATGTCAGCAAAGTACCAAGTCCATCTGCTTGACAGTCATACATGTTTGCTCTGGAGTGAAGCGTAAAATGACTTCTACCTAAATTAATGTTTTAAGAAGATACTTTAATAGTTTGCAGTGTAATCACAGACCAATCTATGATAATGACGTGTGCATCTCTGTTAGTATAAGAAGCTTAAAAATTGCCAAAACGTATTCCTCAGAGACTTTCATTTCTTAAAGGCATAGAAAATTCCAATAAATTATGAATCCCAGTAAGAGAATTAATATTCATAATTACTCAGTCTCGTGTGTGTAAGTCATATTTTTCTGGGAAGGAGATTGAAATAAAGAGGGACAATACGGTAACCGGTATTTCCAAAACGGTACTTGTGTGTTTGAACCCCTGCAAAGCAACGGAAGTTTTATTTGCATGAAAAATAAACTATGTTAAAAAAATATTTTTAACTTCCAAATATAGTTAGCCCAATCATTGCTGAAAGTTCCAAAGGACTTTTATGATACTCTATCACTATCAGTGCAGATTTCACACTATTACTATGAGAAGGAAAAGCAATATTATCTGTTTAAAAACGTAGCTTTTGGGATCCCTGGGTGGCGCAGCGGTTTGGCACCTGCCTTTGGCCCAGGGCGCGATCCTGGAGACCCGGGATCGAATCCCACATCGGGCTTCCGGTGCATGGAGCCTGCTTCTCCCTCTGCCTGTGTCTCTGCCTCTCTCTCTCTCTCTCTGTGACTATCATAAATAAATAAAAATTAAAAAAAAAAATAAAAATAAAAACGTAGCTTTTATTTAAGTGATTATTTTAAAGGCTTGCGCTAATATTTGTGAGATTTTATAATTCTAAAGTCTTTAAGAAAATATTCTAGGTCAAAAAGGAGATTATGAATGTTTCCAGGAGCTAGCAACGTTCTCAGGGAAAGAGCTGAATGTGTAAAGGTGAGCATGGAATGCAACCTATTGCAATATGTTGGCAAATCAAACTGCAATAAAAAAGTATATATATATATTAAGAAAGCAATGCAAACTCTTGCAGACATTTTAAGTAGAAGATAGAAAAGAGACTTTAGAAACAAACAATATTGTGGCTAGTCCGTAGGAAGGATAAAATAGGAAATTGTGCCGATCTAGTTATAAAAGTAATCATGGTTTTTTACACTGTAGAAATGTAGACATATTATTACATGATAAGGACCGTTTTCTGCTTCTTGTGTGGATTAAAAACAAAACAAGGGAAGATATGAATGAGGAAAGCATACAGTGTAAAAAATGTTCCTTTTCTGTACTATTTAAAAGGAAAAAAACAGGCATAATAGAAAGTCCCCAATTTTTCCTTTGTCTCCTTCTCTCCTCTCTCCCTCCTTCCTTCCTTCCTTCCTTCCTTCCTTCCTCCCTCTCTTCCTTTCTCTCTCCCTTTCTTGCTTGCTTCCTTGCTTCCTTGCTCCCTCCAGATGCCCCCCTCATACTACTTAACCACCATACTGAAAGGTCTTTTGCAAAAATGGGTCTCGGAAAGTCCTGTTAGATCAGACATTGGAATGGGAGTGCCCCAATTATCCAGAGCAAGAGCCACAGACCCCGGAAACTCTCCAACTGTGAGTTTCACAGCATTTAATGAGGAAACTGTGACCCCAGCCAAACCCAAGACAAGGATACGTGTCCCCCACTTCTCCTCACCTTCTGAAGCTCCAACCTGCTTTGACTCAGTAGTTCTCAATCTTCAGGGCTCTCTGATGCTTAGCAGCTGAATAAAACCTTCAGCCTTGGTTCCAGTCACTTTTTTTTTTTTTTTTTTTTGCAAGACTCCATTTGTGTCTCTAACAAATAGAAGTCAACGAAAAATTATAAAACTGCTGCCTGAAAGGAATTTGGTACCAGAACTGCTCTGAATAATCAAAAAAGAATGTAAGATACAAACGTCTTTAAAATGTTTCGAACAGGGGCACCGGGTGGCACAGTCTGCTTAAGTGTTCAACTCTCGGTTTTGGCTCTGGTTGTGATCTCCGGATGGAGAGACTGAGCCCCTCATGGGGCTCTAAGCTCAGCATGGAGTCTGCGTGGGATTCTCTCTCCCTTTTCCGCTGCCCCTCCCTCCGTGATTTCTGTCTCTCTAAAACAAACAAATAAATCTTTAAAAAGTTGTTTTGAATATAAACTAAAAGATTTAAGGAGTGTGGCTTTTCTTAAGCCTGAGGACATAAATTAAATAAATAAGCTCCCTAATTGCATATAAACACACCCTAACCGTCATGTTTGACCCAATGTAAATAGTATTAAATGAAGAGTTTTGTTTGTATAAAAGGACATGAGTGAGTGGAAAGACACAGCACGCCCTTACTCGGTTAATCGTACCTAGAAGCACCAACTCAACTACGACAGCACCTTTCAACACCTGCCAGGTAACTCTATTTAGAGGCAACAAACCTAGTAAGACGTAGGGACTGTTATCAAACTACCCGAATATTTTTCTTCACTGTTGCTTGCTTAGAACATCCTAGAGGACCTCTTCATTATAAAAACACTTAAGGTCTTTTAAAAATACAGGTGATTATTTAGAGTCATAGCACCATGCTATTGGCACATTTATACCTTTCTGGTCCTTATTCCAAGGCTCTATGGAAGCTCTCAAGAGTCTGTGAAGAGTTTGGACACCTCTAGGGTAAATCTTCTGCTACGAATAAATTCCCTACTCCTCGTAAAAAAAATGTGTATGTATACTTTAGGCACTTAGATCTACTTCTAATCAGTTTAATTGGCATTATCTAGAGAAATCAAAGGAAAATTACATGACATACCAAGACATATAGACTTAGGGATTCATTTGGAAAGTAGCTATGACAACAAAGTTTGTCTGTGAATTCTGTTGTAAGTCACCATTGATTAAGCAATTCCAAATGGCTACTTATAATTAAGGATTCCAATTTGGCTGTGCTCAAAGAGGCCCTGGAGAGTAAATAGGAAATGAAAGAACATCCAAATGAAATATACTTTATTAAGATATGGATTTCTTTCCCATTTGTAGGCTTACACTTCATTTATTTTAGAAAATTAAAGTTTTAACCTAATTTAGCTAAGATAGTGAACAACAAAGGACTAATAGAGACACATCTGTGATCCACTACAAATTTTGGAAAAGCATTGGAGGCACTGATTCCATATCAAACCACACCAGGGCATCAGGAATGAAGATTTTTTTTTTTTTTTGATTGTGGTATTTTTGGTCTTGCCTGATTTATAGCAACATCTAAAGCTGTAAGAGGAAAGGGACATACATTGAGGGCCTATTCTGTTTCAGGCACTGCTACAAGGGATCTTTTTCTATAATCCTTAAATAGCATTAAGAAATAGGCACTAGGGATCCCTGGGTGGCGCAGCAGTTTGGCGCCTGCCTTTGGCCCAGGGCGTAATCCTGGAGACCCAGGATCGAATCCCACGTCGGGTTCCCGGTGCATGGAGCCTGCTTCTCCCTCTGCCTGTGTCTCTGCCTCTCTCTCTCTCTCTGTGACTATCATAAATAAATAAAAATGTTTTAAAAAAAGAAATAGGCATTATATTCTTGAAAACATGATGCTCAGAAAGGCAAAATAACTCATCCCAGGTTAAAGAAAAAAGAAAAAGTTATAAAAATCAACATTAGAAGCCAAGTCTTTTATAAGTTAGGCACTTGTTTGACAATGGAAAGATCAGATATTGTGGCACGTGGATTTGAGATTCCCTGAGATTTTTAAGATCCTTGATTTAGCTGCCATTTGTGTGTGTGTGTGTGTGTAAAATTACTATGTGTGTAATTATAGTTAAACCATATAATTATATGTATGAAGATTATAATTCTTCCAAATGATAAAAAAATTATTTCTTATGTCAAATCTGTAACAGCTGGTCCTGATTGTTGGGTGGTTCTCCTAACAATGACTCAGTCAAGCTTTTTACATCTCACTCCACCATCTTCAGCACTTGGCTTCTGTTGGTTCCTTCAAGATAGCAGAGGGAGAAAGAGCATGAGATGTTTCCTTTGGTAAGAAAGTTGGGCCAGTTTTTATTAACCATTTTTAAGTGTGAAATTCACTGGTATTCATTATATTCACAATGTTTTGCAATCATCACTGCTATTTCCAAAAGATTTTTACACTTTTAAAGAGCTGTAAAAAAAAAAAAGCAACAACCCCACAACCAAAAAAAAAAAAAAAAAAATGCAACAGACTATATGTTGGTCTCAAAGCCTGAAATACTTACCACCTGGCACTTTACATAAAACGTTTGCTGTTACTTGTTCTAGACACAAGAAGCTGTCAAAAGCAAATGCTCTTATGGCAGAAAGACTCCAAATGTCGGGATAAAATCTCTGTTCTATTTACCCTGTTTCTTCCTTCCTTCCTTCCTTTCTCTTTTCTTTCTTTCTTTCTTTCTTTCTTTCTTTCTTTCTTTCTTTCTTTCTTTCTTTCTTTCTTCTTTCTTTCTTCTTTCTTTCTTTCTTTCTTTCTTTCTTTCTTTTTTTCTTTCTTTCTTTCTTCTCTTTCTTTCTTTCTTCTTTCTTTTCTTTCTTTCTTTCTTTCTTTCTTTCTTTCTTTCTTTCTTTCTTTCTTTCTTTCTTTCTTTCTTTAGTACTGTTACGGTCACAGCAAAATTGAAAGGAAAATATAGAGATTTCCCATATGCCTTCTCGCCCCACACATGTGCGACCTCCTCAGTTAGCGACATGTCCCACCAGAGCAGTACGTTTGTTACAATTGATGAACCTACACCAACTCTTCATAAATCCCCCATATCTGTAGTTTACCATCACGTGGGTTTGGACAAATATATAATGGTATGAATCCACCACGGCAGTGATACACAGTATTAGCATACATGGCAAAATACGGAGTATTGTCACTGCCCTTACAATCGTCTGTACTACCCTCCCCAGGCCCTGCCAAGTAATTATCCTTTTCTAGAGTGTTATATAGCTAAAATCATACAGTCTGTAGTCTTTTCAGATCGGCTTCTTTCACTTAACGATATGCATTTAAGTTTCCTCCATGTCTTTTCATGGCTCTTCAAGCTCATCTCTTTTCTCACTGAGGAATGTTCCACCGTCTGGATGTACCACAGTTTATTTACCACGTCACCTACTGAAGGACAGCTTGGTTGCTTCCAAAGTTTGGCAATAGTGAATAAAACTGCTATAAACACCGACATATGTTTTCACCTCCTTGAGTAACTACTGAGGAGCACAATTGCCAGGTCACACGGTAAGGACATGATATGTATCGTATTGCAAGAAACTGGCAAACTATCTTCCAGAGTGGCTGAACCATTTTGCATTTCCACCACCAATGAATAAGAGTTCTTATTGTTCCACATCCTGGCCAACATTTGGTGTTGTCTGTGTTTCAAATTTTGGCCATCCTAATAGATATGTAGTGACAATCTTGTTTTAATTTGCATTTCCCTGATGACATTGGATGTGGAACATCTTTCATATGCTATTTGCCATTTGTATCTTTGTTGACAAGGTGTCTGTTAAGGTTTTTGGCTAATTTTTTAACCAGGTTGTTTGATTTCAATTGTTGAGGATTTATTTTAATTCCAGTATAATTAACCTAACAGTGTTTTATTAGTTTCAGGTATACAATATATTGATTAAACGCTTCTATATATTACTCAGTGCTCATCGTGGTAAGTGCATTCTTTAATCCCCATCACCTATGTCTCCCATCACTCCACCCGCCTCCCCTCTAGCGACCATCAGTTTGTGCTCTATAGTTAGGGGTCTGTGTCTTTGCTGCTTTCTTTTCCCACTTGTTCATTTGTTTTATTTTTTTAAATTCCACATGTGAGTGAAATCATATATTTGTCTTCCTTTGACTAACTTATTTTGCTTAGCATTATATTCTCTGGCTCCATCCATGTCATTGCAAATGCCAAAATTTCATTCTTTCTGTGGCTGAATAATATTCCATTATATATGTCATTTTTATTAAAATATGTATTATATTTAATAAATATATTTAAATTTTATAATATAAATTTTTATATAAAAATATATTTAAGGGATGCCTGGGTGGCTCAGTGGTTGAGCGTCTGCCTTCAGCTCAGGGCCTGATCCCGGGGTCCTGGGATTGAGTCCCGCATGGGGCTCCCTGCGAGGAGCCTGCTTCTCCCTCTGCCTGTGTCTCTGCCTCTCTCTCTGTGTTTCTCTCATGAATAAATAAATAAATCTTTTAAAAATATATAATATAATATTTATAAAAACATAAATATTATATGTTATATTTATAAAAATGTATTTTTTTCCTTATCCATTCATACTTTTACGGACACTTGGGTTTCTTCTATAATTTGGCTATAGTAGATAATGTTGTTGTAAACATCAGGGCACATGTATCCCTTTGAATTATCAATTGTGGAGTTTTAAGAGTCAAGTATTTTGGATTATAACCTGTATGAGACGTATCTTTTGCAAATATTTTCCCCCAGTCTGTGACTTGTCTTCTCATTCTTTTGACATTGTCTTTGTAGAGAAGAAGCTTTAAATTTTAACAAAGACCACTTATCAATTATTTCTTTCATGGATTGTGTCTTTGGTGTTGTGCCTAATAAGTCATCATCACACCTAAGATCATATAAGTTTTCTTTTATATTTTCGTCTAGGAATTTTATAATTTTGTATTGTATACATTTTATATTTAGGTCAATGATCCATTTTGAGTTAATTTTTGTGGCAGGCACTTTCATCTTTTGTGTAGGCTCTGTGTCTAGATTCATTCTTTGTCCATGATCTTCTTTAATATTGTGTTGGCTACTCTGGGCCTTTCGGCTTTTCAAAAAAACTTCAGAATTGCTGTGTCAATATTCACAAAATAACTTACTTGTATTTTGATTGGAATTTCATTGAATTTATATATCAAGTTGGGAAGAACTGTCATTTGACAATACTGAGTGTCCCTATCCAGGGACATAGAGTATATCCATTTTTTTAGTTCTTTTACTTCATTCATCAGAGTTTTATAGTTTTTCCCATAAATATTGTATACATATGGTGTTAGATTTATGCTTCAGTATTTCATTCTTGGGGTGCTAATGTAAATTGCATTTTTTAATGTCAAATTATGCTTGTTCATTGCTGGTGTATAGGAAAGCAATTGACTTTTGTGTATTTTATATTTTGTTTATATATATATATTATTCAATGGCCTTGTATGCTACAACCTCAATATACATATTTATTAGACCCAGGAGTTTTTGTCATTTCTTTCAGATTTTCTCTATAAATAATCATGTCACCTGCAAATAAAGACAGTTTTATTTCTTCCTTCCCCAACCATGCCCCTTTATTTCCTTTTCTTCTCTTATTGCATTAGCTAGAACTTCCAGTATGGTGGTGTAAAGGAATGGTGAAAGGGAACATCCATGCTTTGTACCTAATCTTAATTGAAAAGTTTTAGGTTTCTCACAATTTAGTATGTTAATTTTTTCTATATCACACAAGTTTTCTTTATCACATGAATTTTTTTAGCCATTAGGATTAAAAGAGGTTCAAACAACCTCCTCTCATATTCCACGGGCTAGAAAATAGTTCATGGGAATATCAGACTGGGATCTGGAAAAAGTCATCTTTCTATGTTCCTAGGAATATGAGAAAACAGATTTATTAAATAACATGCATTTATTGAATAACATGTATTTAGATAATTCAAAGAAACATTTTCCATTTGAGTTGCACAGGTTACTGCCAAAATGGTGCCAAATACACATGAAATGTTAACGAAGGACAAAAAAAGGTTGAGAGGAAAAAGAATGCTATGTTGGCTTCAGAAAAAAATAAAAAAACAAAAGCAATGAGCTTTAGTGTCATCTCTGACATGTACAGTCTATAGCATCTCTCCCAAACAGAACTGTCAATGGGAATTGTAACAACTCCTCCCTCATAAATTGCAAAGTAAATATAGATGAAGAGATTTAGTAAAATGTAAGCTTTTTCTTAACCTGCTTATTATCCATATTGCTGATAGGAAATCATTTCCTAGAAGAAAAATATTATGTTACTCCATGTTTAAAACCTTTCACTGGTTCTTTACTACCTATAGACTATAGTATTGTAGCCTATAGATATAGTCTTCAATTCTACAGGATTAATTCTAAATTCTTTAGTATTTAACATAAGACCTTATAATATGGTTCAAGTAATGTGTTTAGGAAAATTTTCTTCTGTTTTTCTCTGATCAACTTATTTCCTCTTTTTTTTATGTTTTTTTCTTCTTCTAGAATACTTACTAAAATTGGATCTTGGCATAACAGCATACGTCCTCTGTCCCTAATGTTCGTTTCTCAGATGTCAGGTAGTGAAAATTTCCTTCTAATTCTCTAGGATATTTTTGACCTTGTCTTCTAATCTAGTATCTTCCAACTGTTCTATTTTAGCAATTTTATTTTTAATTTTTGTGTATGTTGTAATATTTTCCCAAATTTCTTTCAGGATAATAATTAGAAGATTTAAGTTGTCTTTCCTGCATTATGTGTGGATCCTCTCTTTATCTTCTCTTTCATGACACTGTTTTCCTTATATATCTGCTTATTCTTGGTTGTCCTTTCATATTTAAGAATTGTGGGCTAGACTTATTTTCTTGATAGATACTTGGGGCTTTTTTCATTGTCATATGGGTATTTTGGTTTCCCCATTTTTTTCATCCCTTTAAATGGGAAGAATTTCTTGGGATATTTGTGTACCTTCCTTATTGGATGGTTCACTTCATTTTGGGGTACTTAGACAACAATCTAAATGGTAAGCTTCAATTAGAATAGCTTAATGCTGAAGGGGATTATATTAATACCAGACATCTTAGCTCCCCACCTCCAATTCATTTATTTAATTTTTTAATTTAATTTTCTTTTAACACTCTGAGGATTAGTACAATATCAGCACAAATATTTCATAGCTAGATTTTCAATCAATTCCTATTTTAAAATATATTTAAGCTTACAAAGTCTCATGATAGTAGACATCTTAAAAACATTTTTTAATATCTTTCTAAGATATTTAGAACAGCCAAAATTGTTAAAAAATGGAGGATTTGAATAATATAACCGACGAGCTATATCAATAATTTTTTTCTTCTTCCTGGAATGTTCTTCCCCAAGATCTCCACAAGATCAATCAATAACTGCATACAAGTCTCTTCTCAATGTCTGACTTGAAGAAAACTTGCCCTGGCTACCCTATTGAGTCTAGCACCTCTGCTACTCTCCATTCCCTTACATTGCTTTATTTTTTTTTCATAGACATTATCACTAAAAATACCTTTATTTATTTATTGGTTGATTCCTCCAGCAAAGTGTCAATTATATTGAGATTTGTCAGTTTTGTTGACTCTTCTGTCCTCGTAGCCTATGACAGAGCTAGGACAGTACATAGTACTGTATGACAGTACATTATCCTACTATGAATATCTGTAGGATAAACTGATACAAAGAAACTAAACTTCCCCTTAACCTCAGAAAAAGGGAAACCTTTTCAGCATAGTCAGTTTAAATACAAGTAACAATTACAAAAGTTGTTTAGGTATTAGGTAGAGTGATATTTATAACTTGTAAAAACCATGCCATATGGTTCATAATTAATAACACAAAATAACATAAATAAGGAATTAATAAGTTGGAGGTGGGCCCCAAAATTTAAACAATGTCTTAAAAAATAAAACCCTTTTAATTCACTGCTGGGTTAAAAAAGTTTTTAAAATACTATTTTATTTTATTTTTTTTAATTTTTATTTATTTATGATAGTCACACACACAGAGAGAGAGAGAGAGGCAGAGACATGGGCAGAGGGAGAAGCAGGCTCCATGCACCGGGAACCCGACGTGGGATTCGATCCTCGGTCTCCAGGATCGCGCCCTGGGCCAAAGGCAGGCGCCAAACTGCTGCACCATCCGGGGATCCCTAAAATACTATTTTAAATTAACTACATATCAAAATCAATGGAAACTTCTTTCCATTGTAAGAAAGAAAACTTTCTCTGAGTAAGAATCATGCTCCTAAATATATTCACCAAGTTGAAAAACCTGAGAATAAATACATTTTAATCTCAAAAAACTAAAAAAAAGAGCAGAAAAATGACCACCTTCTTCCAAATAGAACAAATCATAAGATTAATAAGGTAAAGATTTCCTTACTTTCAGCTAAGGAAATAGAAAACTAAGCTATTGTGACAAACTTTATGCTGCTTACAAGCACAAGTACTGAATAAACTATTTTAAGAATCTTCTTGAAAAGCATTAAAAAATTGACAAAACCGAGTAAGAAAATAACTGAACAAAGTGGGAGGAAACAAGGCAGGGATTCCAGAAAGATAGAGACCCCAGAAGTCATTTTGCCTTAAGAACGTTGGCCATTCCAAACAATTTAATCATTTTGTTTAGCTCTGTGAGGATAAAGGAGGCTAAATGGTGGTCAAAATCTAGGGTCCACTCAAGATGGGAAGTGTATGGACGCCTGGGTGGCCCAGTGGTTGAGCGCCTGCCTTTGGCTCAGGTGCTGATCCTGGGGTCCTGGGATCGAGTCCCGCATTGGGCTCCTGTGGGGAGCCTGCTTCTCCCTCTGCCTGTGTCTCTGCCTCTCTCTGTGTTTCCCATGAATGAATAAATAAATCTTAAAGAAAAAAAAAAAAAGACAGGGAGTGTAGTGTATGTTGTAGTAGAGATGTTCCCCACAATAGATTGTTACAGAGAAAAAAATATACAAAACAGACCTCAAAAGTAGGTCAATAATCCTACTCTGTGGGGAAGGGAACACTCAAACCCTGAAGTTGGTTTATGATTGCTCTGGACTAGTAGGACCTCCCGCGCACCTTGTGGAAATCGTCTTTAGATAAAGCCTCCTTTTCCTAGTCTTCAAACAACTTCCCCATATAATTTTTGAAGTACACTGAGCAGAACAAAGTCAGAGATATCGCAGCACTACAGAGCAGAAGACAGCATGACCAAGAGCCAACAGACAAATAGAATGGAAAATATTTGTAGCATACAGAAAAGACAAGAAATTAAGGCTTAGAATATAAGCTTACAAACCAATAACGAAAAGATGTTTTCTAAAAAAGAGGAAGAAAAATACTGTAAATAAGTCACTCATAGAACAATACCAAAGTCTAAATATAAGCATGTAAAAAGTATTCAATATTAATTGTAATTATGAAAATGCAAAATAAAACACATTTTTTTTTCTTCATGATCCTGGGAAAAGTTTTCAAATGTTAAAGGTAGATGGATAAAAGCGTTGGGAAAATTAGCATTTTCAGACACTACCTGGGGTGATGAGTATCATATTAAAATTGTATTTGCCAATACTTCTCAAAATGTAAAGTGTATGTATGTACATATCATCCGACAACAGTTTCATTTTAAACAATGTATTCTGTATATACTTATACCAAAAGTATGCCAAGGTAATTATATAAATGCACTTTGTATTATTTTACATAAAAGAGGAAACTAGAAAACCCCAGATGTCCATCAATAAGAGAATAGTGAAATATTTCATCAGAAATCTGTTCAATTATGTTGAATAGCCATAAGAATGAAGCAGATCTGAAGGTCTTAATATGCAAGGAAGTCAAAGCTCCTCTAATATGAAAAAAAAAAAAACTGATGAGCAAACCAGAAATCGATGATCGTGTGATATAAAAATATGCCTACAATTTTGAGCTATGGTATATATTGTTTTAGGGATACATGCATGAAACTTTACTGCGGTCACCTTTGAGGAGAAGAAACAGGGTTCTGAGTGGGAAGAAAGACTTTTACTTATTGTTTTATACTGTTGTGTTTGGTTTTAATTAAAACGATTTATTCTAAACCATCATTTTAAATCTTTAAAATTCATTTATTTCTTAAATTACTCATTCAGTAATTCAGCACACAATTTTAAATAAAGTTTAAAGTAATTTTATTTATTTAAAACCATTATTTAAAATAATTAAACCTTAATGAAATAATGGTTGAGGATTTGTCTTTCACACCGTCTTCCTGACGTTTTTTTCCTCCCTCTTCCCCCTTTTTGCTGAAGCACCCCACAGTTCCTCAGTGATGGCTTTCCCAGCAGTTTCCAGTAAGGAGGTCAGGCTCTGCCCCGCCTAGGCCCATCAAGATGACCCAACCCAGTGTCTCCCTGCTTGTGCTCCTGAGGGCAGTGATACAAGAGGTCAGAGTCTGCAATGGCTCTTGAACTTCCTTCTTCCGCAGCAAACTTCTGGGCACTGCATTTATTAGAAATCCCAGGTTAGCAAAAGGCTTGTTTTCCCTCAGGAAACAAAATAGCAGAGTTTTTCAGTTGTTGAGCCGATGGAAGGGACACAGTCTGCTCATTCAGAATTTTTGTATTCTCTCCAACTACTATGTTTTCAGTCTGTTCTCCATTAATTATTACTGGCTCCTCATCTGAATTTTATCTTGTTTTTTTTTTTTTTTTGAGGTCATATTTTACTTCCTTTAATCAGGAAAACCACACAAATGTTCCTAAACTGAACTAGATCCTAATTTTTGTGATTTGTGAGAAATTAACTAAGATGTCTCATTTTAGATTTTTTTTTTAATGTGAACTTTTTTTTTTTTCCCCCTTCTAAAATCTACTGTTGCAAATTCAGGGTTTATCTTTGTTCTGACTGAGTGAAGTCATATGGTGACTATAATTTGAGTTAATTCCAGTAAGCAAGAAAAAGATTACCATATACCCAAATCAGCAATCTGGTCCTGTGTTACAGCTCGTCCCCACCAAATAACTCCCTTTTCAGCCTTATGCCTCTGGGTGTGGTGTTCTGATTTCACTGTCACCACTTACAGCATTGGGCTCCAGTGGTGCAAAAACATTTTCCCAAATGATTCCCAAACTCAATCCATCCCTCAGTAATTACATTTGTAGATAATGGAAAAGAAACCATTAACGCAGACTGCTTTTAAATCATAATTAATTGCACATGCAAATGCACTGCTAAATTTGGATGCTCAATTAGACAGCTAATTGCACTGAAAATGAAAGTGTGCCCTTAAATTAACGACCATGAGCCGTGGCCCACCTGTGTGCATCCTTGCACTTAAGCAAGTCTCCTTTCTTGATACAATTGCAGGTATGGAGAGGGGAAAAAAAATACCACCTGCAGAAAGTGGAAGATGTGGCCAATCATAATTGTCACCCAATTTACATCCGTAATAAAGACGGTCTATTTTAAATCGGCTCCTCTGAAGATGAGGCACCCTGGGGATTCGATGAGTTTAAGGGCTCTCTAAAAACATTTTACTCATGGAGGAAATGCTGTGCTTATACAATAGTTCATTCTTTGAAAATGTAGGAGACGTTTTCCCATGAGCCTTTAACCAATTCTTGTAACATTCAGTATCTTGAAGCTCTGAGATAAGGAACAAATAGTGGAATCGGAACATTTAAATGATCATAACCCAAATTATTACTAATAGATAAATTGTCTTATATTTGCATAGCAATGAAAGTGTAATATTTTAACATATATTTGCTCATCTCACCATCACTCCGTGAGATACGTAGGAAATTATCCACACGTTATGAGCTGGAAACTGCAATTCACACAAGGGTTTGTCCTAGAAAGTCAATAGCAGAAAAGAAACTATTTCATTTTAAAACTCGGCCTGATAGTCTTTCATGAAACCAGCAGTGAGTGTTAAAAATATACTTTGCCAAGTCAGTGAGCCTGACATCTCTAGCAGCCTAAAATAATACTGAAAATTTTGAGATGAATTTGAAATTAAATAAGAGAACATCTTAAGAGCAAAAGGACAGTGTTCAGCAGAGTAACGTACCCACCCCCAGCAGATGCGCATGTGCAGTCCCTGAACCTGTGAGTATATTAGGTTACATCAAAAAGGGGAATTAAGGTTGCTAATCAGCTCATCTTAATTCAGGACCTTAAAATAGGTCCTGGATTACATGGGCAGCTCCAAAGTAATCACAAGAGTCCTTAAAAGTGGACGAGGGAGAAGAAAGAAGAGTCAGAGGGGGAGAGCCTAGGGGGAAAGGCCCAGATGGATGCAGCATTGTTGGTTTTGAAGGTGGAGAAAGGAAGTTATGAGCCAAGGAATATGGGCAACGTCTAGGAGCTGCGACGGCAAGGACGGCAGCTCTTCCCTGGAGCCACCAGAGAGGAGCGTGGGCCTGCGGGCACCCTGATGCCACCCCAGAGAGATCTGTGTCACCCTCCTGCCCCCCAGACTTGTCAGATGTATGTCTGTGCTGTTTTATGCCACTTAGTTTGGGGCAATTAGTCACAGCAGCAAACCAGAAACTAATACAAATTTTTCTAGAATGTACACGGCTGAACTGGAAACGATGTTTGTAGGGAAAAAATGATAGATGTCTCCTGAATATTGTGACTGTGTCAGGATGATCTAAGTACACACGGCATTTGCCTCTCACCCCGTCTCACTCCATTAGTGCTCAGCAACCATCCCTGACCCTTCCTTGAGAATCACTCACGGTTATTGAAATTGCCGGTGAGAGTGGACTCACGAGTTCTTGCTTTCTCATTTTACCCAAATGAGGCTTGTCAGGCTCTGTCACTGGAGGTCCCCTGCTTATGCTGATATAAACTGCTTTGATGGATGACCCTCTCACTCTCTTCTGGACGTCAGACTTAGTCTTCTGAACTGGCCCCTGACTTATTCTTGCGTGATCCTAAATATAACAGAAAAGTTGCTTCAGGATATAATTGGGGAGGTCAGAGAGGCCTGGGTTGGTTTTAATGAGGTTGAACTGCACCTTGAAGACAACCCGACTGTGTCCCACACAACCATTGTTAGAGAGAAACTTGGACGATAATAGGCATTTACGGATTCAAAGACACGCTTTTATATTTTAACGTATTAGAAATGCACATTTATCATGGAACCAAGGGCATTTTACCATCCTCCCCAGCCAAGCAAGTGTCCATAACTTGTTCATAATTGTTCTTATTTGTCATCATTTCCATGAACTTACTGACCTGTGCATTGTTCCTACTGCAGGTAAAATCTAATTGGCATTGAAGGAGAGCCTGGTATGTAAGCAAAAAGGCACAAAAACAGTGCAGCACGGCATAAATTTGCTCTTATCAAACAGCCATTGTGGATACAGTAACTAAAATCATCCTTTTTTTTTTCTTTTTTTTTTTTTTGGCAAAGCAGTAACCAAGAATTTAAGAAAAAGCTACTGACATATAAGCCATATTATTTTCTTCATGGGATATGGGCAAAGATTATCTATTCGATTTCAAGCAATGTATTTGAGGGAAAGAGAAGTAGTCAAGTCCCTTAGACAAGGTAAACGAAATTTCGAGACCATGAGAGGCTAGTGTGAGTAACTCGTGAGTTGTGCAGGCCACTCCTCAAGGCATCGATGCATCATTCAACCTGCCCAATTCTTGCTTTCTTTGTGGTATGAGCATCGAGACCACAGATTCGATTAAAACTAACGTATGGAGAAGTGTAGGAGCAGGTAAGTATTTTGTCGATGCTGCTCCTGCAGCAGGACACAGAGGCAACTCAGAACACGGACACATTAGAAATCATTATCGATTAGGTGCTCTGCCTCGGCCTTATTACATAACTGGCGCAAGGCCACTTTCCTGAACCTTCTTCTGAGCTACTAGATGAGACAATATTTCCTTAGAGCTGTGATTCAAGGCTGACATTAGCTTGTTGTCTGCTCTTCCCTTGGCGTCAAAGGGAATATTCGCAAGGAATTTGGGTCAGTAATGGGGGAACCTGCAAAGAATTTGGAGTCTGGAGACAAGAGTTCCACTTCTGGCCCTGCCTCTCGCAGGTGACTGTACGCTTGTCAGCTAACTTCTTGGTTCCCGTCGTGGTGAGCCTGAAGGTGGAGGTGGGAGTCCCCGCGTACGCCCTCCCTCAATGGACAAGGTTGTACCTGTGTGGCCGATGCCGTGTGGCAGGAATGATGTCAGGTCACTTTTGAGATCAGGCTATAAAGACCAAAATTTCTGCCTTAGGCAGCCTGCGCTGCGGGGGAGCCGGAGGCTATGTCTTGAGGATCCCCAGGCAAGCTTGTCTAGAGGCCTCTACGGCAAGAACCTGAGATTTTTAGACAATAGGCAGAAGGGAACTGAGGGCTCCAACTCATAGCCATTGGGCTGAGTCTCCTCGGAGGCTGAGCCTAGAATCCTATCGAGGCTTTACAGGATCACGTAACTGCAGGTGATTGAGGCCCCACGAACGACCCTGAACCAAAATCATCCAGCTAAGCTGCTCTGGGGTCCCTGACTCTCAGAAATGATGAGATAGTACTTGTTTGTTGTCTTCATTCGGTAAACGTGAGGGTTTATTTTTTTTTTTACACAAATAAATAACAAATATAGTTTCTTATCTAAACAATGAGAATAATACCTACTTCAGAGTTTTGGAGAGTCTGGAAAGAGAGCAAGCAAGTTGCAAGCTATAAAGTGTCAATACAAATGCCAATTACTATGATTATGTCACATATTCCTTTACCACACTCCAGGTGACCTTGGTGCTCTTAGGCTTTCCCTTAATCGTAAATAAGCCACCAAGAGGTATTGCAGCAGGGATCCCCAAGACCATGCTCGGGTTTAATGAGTTGCTATAAGGACGTCACAGGACTCAGGGAAGTTACTATACTCATGGTTATGGCTTATCACGGTGAAAGGATACAGATTAAAATCAGCAGAGGGAGAAGGTGCAAAAGGCAGAGTCTGGGAAAGACCAGATGTGAGCTTCCAGTTGTCCTCTCCCAGTGGAGATCTACAGATAGCACCCCACGCTCCCGGCCACAATGCGTAATAAGACCTACAGGGTATTGTCCGTTAAAGAAGCTCCCCCGAGTCTTGCTGTTCAGCATTTTACTTGGGGAACAGTCATGTAGGCATAGAACACCCACGTGGCTGACGTTAAGCTACTCTCCAGCTTCTCCAGCCTCAAACTGGTATGGGATGGCCCAAGGCCTCTGCCATATATGGCACTGCTGGCACAAACTCTCTGGCGTGGCCCAAGTTCCCAGGCATAATATCCCACTCTTGGGATATTCTAAGGACTCTGAGAAGATCTTCCAGGAGCTGGGAAAGGCCAGGCCTTTATTTGCAATGCTCAGGGTTTGGGCTCCCACACTTGCTGAGCTAACCCTTTCCTGTGTAAGTATGAAAATATAGATTTATAGGCTTTCCTTTTTTCCCTGTATCTGTGGAACATCCTCACCAGGTACTCTGGGATGCTCTTATTTCCAATTATGATGAGGGCATCCTGGGATTTTTGCTCTTCTCAAGCCTTCAGGGGACCCTGCATAGCTCTGATATGCAATGGAACTATACTGTGGACAACCAATGGAAACAACCCAGATGTCATAGATGTCACTGTGTGCACCAGTAATGCTGGGGATGGTGGCCTGGTGTTGGCAGCCCAACAGATTATCAGAAAGGAGCATATTGTAGTGAGAAAGTTGCATGTACCAAAGTCAGGGCTTGGTGTTCTTGTTTTCTTTTTTTGTTTTGTTTTGTTTTTTTTTGTTTTGTTTTGTTTTTGTTTGTTTGTTTGTTTTCTTTTTCCCTTGACTAGCTGTGCAACTTTCTCTGCGTCTTTCTCAGGGTCCTCATCAACAAAATATAGATAAAACGGTAGTAGGAAGTGTTTTCAAACATAGGCTTAGCTGTTCTTGAAAATTACTCATGGCTGCAAATTAAAAGAAAATAAACATTTGTTAAAAATATATTAGATTTAGTGTGCTGTACCATGCTTTGGTAGGTAAAAAAAAAAAAAAAAAAAAAGGTGAATGCTTTAAATATTATTCTTCCAAACTGGAGAAATCTCTATAGACTTCTGAGCCAGACACTGACATAAATAAAGTGGATATTTGAATGGTGTAATGTATAAAATGGACTGAAGGTGGGACAAAGTAAATAAAGCAAACCGTTATTGTGCTAGCAAGGAAAAGGTGGGACTAGATTTTGGGCAGGCAACTCTCATTGCTCCATGTAACACTTTTTATAGAGGTGAATTGCTTCCCGCCTTCTGGATTCCTATTCTTTTTTAATTTTTTTTTAATTTTTTAAATTTTTATTTTTTTATTTTTATTTTTTGATAATAAATGTATTTTTTATTGGTGTTCAATTTACCAACATACAGAATAACACCCAGTGCTCATCCCGTCAAGTGCCCCCCTCAGTGCCCGTCACCCAGTCACCCCCACCCCCCGCCCTCCTCCCCTTCCTATTCTATAAGCATAGCTGCTTAACATCCATTTCAACCTCTAGCCACAAAAATCTCTTTTATCAGCTACACAAAGAACACAAGGTCATCCCCAGGCTTACATATCGATGTAGAAAGAGACGAAGCAGGGACTGAATGGTGCGGGCCCAATCCAGCCCGGGTGAAACATCAGGAGCAGCCGTGTGGCCCAGGCCTGTAGGGTGGACCGGCTGCCTCCCTGAGACAGGAGTCCAATGTCCATCGCGTAGACTGCCTGCCGGAGGTCCAGTTTCCACCCTTCGGGCCAGCCTTGGCTCCTGTCTGGGCAGAAGTGAATTCCTTCCGGTGTTTGGGTTCAAGAGACTTTGCAGCAACTGCGGTGGTAGATGGACAATCATAATATCAGGGTCTTCGGGTGCCCTAAAATGAAGGACGCCATCATCTGTTGCAAAGGTGTAGCCGCTTTGAGCTGCTGGAGGTCCCTTGAGTATCTACCTTCAAGAGATAGGCTCATCCTCACTGACCATAAGCTTCATCTTAAGTCACCCCCTTAGCTGCTGGATCGCGGTTTCCGACACGGCCGTGCTTTCCTTTCTCTGAGGACCTACCTTCTCTGATACTCTTAAGGTTACTGGACAATCTTCATCATTCCAAGTGATTGATGCTTGATTTGGGAAACAGCAAGGAAACAGGGTGCCGGGGTGAATAGACTCTACTCCTTATCTCATCTGGCAGAATGCAACTTCAAGAAATAAATGGTAAAAGCTAAAGCACCACAGCTGTGCCAAAAAAGCTCTGGATTTTGGAGAAGGAAGAAAACACTTGACAGAAAGATGATTTAGGGACTTGATTAGAAAGTCTCGGTTAGAGACTTGATTAGAAACCATGTGCGTATGTCATGGTTTGCTTGGGGCATGACCCATTTATAACCATTGCCCTGGAATGACCATTAAAACACGTTTTACCCTAAAAAGTATCCTGGGTTGTTGATAAATCATATGGAGGACCCTAAGCTTAGCTGGTAGGTGGCCCACGTGGTCATCCTCAAAGAACCAAAAAGCAGGGGGGGAACTCCTAAGAGATGCAGAAGTGTGTCATGTACAAGTCTCCGAAGTGCCCCAGGAAGGGGAATGGGCAAGCTTGGTCAATGCTGTAGAAAAAGCAAGAATTCTGACTGAGAAGACACAATTAAACAGAGTAATCTGGAGGTCAAGAGTGACTTCCAGGAGGCAGCCTCTGAGCATTTTCGAGCCAGAGGTCGCAGTTTCCATGCAAAGGGAAGTGAGTTAGTGCTTCTGCACTGCACACCTACCCTTTGGAAAAATGTGTTAGTTTAAACCAAGAAAGAGATTAAAAACAGGGGCAAGTAGCAGAATGAACTGATCTGAAAAAAAAAGGGAAAAGGAAATACAAAAGTCTCTTAAAATCTGGACAAATGCTTAACATAAATAGGTAATTAAAATGAGACTGTGCTGCAATAGAATTTTTTTGACCGTCATATTAGAAATGCTGAGATAAAGAGACACTCTCATACCACTGTTGGTGGCGAATAAATTATTATAATCTGAATGGAAGGTGGCCTGGCAGTGTGTATGAATCCATAAAATGCACATTTCATTTGACCTAGAGATTTCCATGTTCTGAAATCATTTTGCAGATATACTTGCATAATAAGTACAAAATGACTTTATATGAGGATGTTTGTGATAGAAATATTTATAACATCGAAATAGGAAAGAACTTTGCTGACTCGGCCTGCGCGTCTCAGGATTGAGGCTGAACCTGACCCAGCCTTCCTGGTTAAGGCCATTGAGATGTCGAGGCCGCCTCCACGCCAGCGACCTCCAGTGTCCTACAGCCGGCTCGGCGACCTCCCTCCTTTCACCCTCCCACACCCCCAGGCCTCCAGGACTGACGATAAGGTCCTCGGTAAAATTTTTATTCATGATAGGAACATGACCACATATAGGAATTATGAAAAACAGGAAACAGCACTTCTGACTCATCCACAAGTTACCATTCTGAAAGAATCAGTAACGTAATGTTGTTTTTTTGGTTTTTTTTTAAGATTTGTTTATTCATTTCAGAGAGAGCGAGCGCACGTGCGTGAGAGGAGCCCAAGCAGGAGGGGCAGAGGGAGAGCGGGAGGAATCTTCGGCCGACTCCACACTGAGCCCGGAGCCCAACCCAGGCCTCTGACTCAGGGTTCTGAGTTCACGACCTGAGCCGAGCCGAAACCAGCACCAGCAGTAGGTTGCTTAACCGACTGTGTGACCTAGGTGCCCAACTTGGTTTTTTTTTTTTTTTTTGGACATTCATGTTCTAACAGAGTTTTACAGTAAATTTAGTTTTGTACTTTGCCTCTTTATATATTATATAATTTTCCAATATATAATTTATATATTGTCATAATTTTCCATGGTTGCATAAAATTACCTTTATCCACCAGTCTTTAATAGTCGTCTGGCATTATGCTTTTTTTTTTGTTTACTTCTGAGGCAAGAAGGAAGGCAGACTCGGGAGACAAGTTGACCAATGTAAAGCTGTTTTGGGTTTAGGCTGGCCCTTACCCTAAAAGTCAGCAGGTCATGACTTAAAAGAGTCACAAGATCAAGATTTATGGGAAACCACAAAACCCAACTCCCATCAACAGTAAAAGCCACAAAGGCTGGACGTTTTTAAGTTGCTCCCCGTGGGTGATTCCACGACCCTGAGACAAGGGAGAAACTAACCACCCAACGTAAGTGAGAAAGCCCAAGTCAGGGAACAAGCGCCCCTCTGGACAGTTAGCTAATTTTTAAACAAGCTTATGGACCCCTTCACCAAGGGGCCAACAGACGCCTCGTTCTGAGAGCAGAGATCACTCCTTTGTCTGTGAAGTAGCTCCTTTCTTCTATATTTAATAAATCTAAATCTAAATCTAAATTAGATTATTTAATTTAGATAATTCAGATAATTTTACAATAATAAATATATTAAATTAAAAATATTATATAAATTATTATTATTATTTATTATTATAAATTATTATTATAAATTAAATATAATATATTAAATTGTTATTTACAATATATAAATTATGTATATATTATATTTATATATTATAAATATAAATTATATTATATTTTATATTATACTTATTATACTTAATTTATATAAATATGAATTATTTATATATAATATTTACATATTATAAATATAAATTCTATATTATTTATAATATAAATATATTAAATTAAATCTATATTTAATTCTCTAAGCGACTTGCTCTATTGTTCTTTCTCAAGCAAAGCCAAGAAATCTACTGGCCATGGGCCTTGGCCGGTCCAACATCACATCTGCTAATACCACCCCTGGCCGTATCTGAACATGTGACTTCTTCTATATGTTAGATTATTTCAAATCTCAAATATGAATTCGTGTGTTTAAAAAGTATAAACACGATGTTATGTTTTATTCTTGTCAATGACTTTGCTAAACCCTGTAGTCATATTAAAAAAAATATTATCTGTATATCTGAGGTGGACGTTTAACATAAATGGGGATCTTAATGCTTGGAGAGGTGGACGAGCTTACTCAAGGTTGTACAGCTGGGGGGGGACGGGTGAACCTGGATACGAGCCCAAAGGAGAGAACCAGAAATGAGAAGTTAAATCTTGCATAAGTCGCGACCCATGAAAAAAAGTGGACATGGAGTTTGCTGTTGAGAGTTGCAGTTTCAACGCTCTGTAAAAATTTTAAAAAATAAAGTAAAAATAAAAATAAAAAGTCAGCCTTTGACTTTAGTGTGATTCTGTTCTAAAAAGGGAAAACTAACGATCTGCGTGCCCCTAGCAGCTAAAGAGGAACAGCAGAGCAGTCGCTTCAGCATTGATTCCTCTGAACTACGAGGACGTCGTGCATAATGTCAACCACGGAGATAGACACATTAGGCGGTAAGTAGCTTTAATTACGATTTAATCACATATGTCAAAACAGGAGCTGTAAGGACCGCATCTCAGACTCACTTAATCCACTCATATCCGCCTTAATCATAGGTATCAGAGAGATGTAGAGCTCCTTAGAATTAAACTTCTGTCAATAAATTGAACTAAATAATAAGCGTAGATTTCGACAGTGGATCCCCACCAACCTAAAACTTAGGCTGCCATGGCTAAAGTTACGTAAAAATATTCAATGATATGGCCTAAAAAGTAATCTATCCATTTAAATACGGGACCTCATCAAGTGACTCTGTGAGCAGATAAACTGAAATTCCAGATGTGCTTTATGGGCTTTTCCTATAGAAACTATTATTTGTACTTTAGGTACAAAGCAGAGTCACCTCTTGCCCAAGAATCTGTTTGGTTCTTTTTAATCTCTAACCAGGATCCCTTAAATTAGCAATCAGTCCAAAAATACAATCCGGAACCAGGACTATCTAGACTTTCATTTTTTTCTAGTTTGTCAGAGGGATTCGCCAGAAGCAGAATGAAATTCAATCCAATGAAAAGAATGTTAGAAGCATCTACGGTGAACTAAAATAATATGGGAAGAGGGAAAAACAAAATCCTTTGAGAACTATGAAAAAGCAATTCTTCACCAGAGAAAGAAAGGACAGTCTTTCACAGTCCTACCAGGAAAATATCCTGCTGCTACCTAAGAAATGGATCATCAAGCCGTGACCCACTATGTGGCGAAGCTATTCCTTCTACTTCCTGTAAAACATTTGCCCAAATTAGACGTGTGCCTGCCTGGGTAGCTTTTTTTTTTTTTTTTTCATTAGCAGATCTGATGTAAATCTGTTGAAGTCTAGAAGAGTAAGCTCTTCCCTCTCAGTACCGTTTGCTACCTTCTTCCATGGGACGCCCGTCCTTCAATATCCCTCCCTGAGCGTTTGATAAGATTGTTAACATTGAGGAACAAAGTTTAAAGAGAAGGAATTCATAATCCTCATGAATATTTAAATAGACATATATAGCCAACATCAAATGCAAGAAAAAGTCTGCCGTTTAAAGTGGGCACATAGCAAATGTCCCTTTATAAAATAAATGTGTAAAAAAATAAAATAAAATAAAATAAAATAAAATAAAATAAAATAATAAGATAAGATGAAATGAAATTAAATAAAATAAAATAAATAACAAAATAAATAAAATAAAATAAAATAAGATGAAATGAAATGAAATATAAAATAAAATAAAATAAATAAAATAAATAAAATAACATAAAATAAATAAAATAAAATAAATAAAATAATAAGATAAGATGAAATGAAATGAAATGAAATAAAATAATAAAATAAAATAAAATAAAATAAAATAAAATAAAATAAAATAAACGTGTTCTACAAAAAGCTTTTCCAATTCCTTGAACTCTGTGGGTTCCGTGTTGTCATTCCATGGCCATCCTCGTGAGTACAGGGATATAGCCGGTAGTGATAACAGATCACATAGGGTTATATTGTTGGAATGAGTCAAAGGCAAAGCCTTGGGAAGGAAGAAAGCTGAGCATTGGCCAAACCCAAGAAGATACATCACAACGGGAAAAGTAACCTAGAGGGGCAGGCGTCTCCCATCATCAACCGGCCTGATATATAGAAGGCCAGCGCTGGGGAAGCGTGGGCCTCGGAAATAGAGGAGGAACGACAGCTTCTGCGTCATCCACTGAGTTGATGTTAAATGGTTTATTTGGGGTGGATTTGACTTGTTAATGCCTGGATTTTTAGTGATTAGGTACTAAATCGGTAAATTTCTAGACTTCAACATATATATGAACTGGGTTCCTATATATATCCAGGTATAGACCATCTTTAAAAAATGCAGGGTACTTTATCAGATTAAAAAAACGAGTCGTTCTGGGGACGCCGCATGGTTCAGTCCGTCAAGCGTCTGCTCAGGTGACACTCTCAGGGTCCGGGACTCGAGCCCCACGTCCAGCTCTTTGCTTAGCAGGGAGTCTGCTTCTCTCTCTCCCTCTGTGTGTTCTCTCGCTCTTTCGCTCTCTCTCAAATAAATAAAATCTTTAAAAAAATTAAAAAAACAACAACAACAACAAAATGAGTCACTCTGAGCCAACAATTAAGAGATACAGAAACCATTTCTGCCATAATAGTAGTTAAGGGCAGGGAAAATTCAAAGCTTAATGTCAGGAACCGAAAGTGTGTGAAGGATGGATCCTTTTCTTTCTCTGCACTCGTCTAATCACCGGAGGGTCTTCACCCTCTATAAACAATTAGGTTGGATGAAGCGTACACAAATCCGCGGTCCTCAAGCCGAAGGTCAACCCACACAGCTCGATTCCTGGCGGTGGAGGCCGACCACACCTTATCACTTACCTACACAGCTTTGCTCATTTCTATGAAAACCTTATATCGAGAAGCTTCTGCGCTAACCTAAGAACCAATTACTATTGATACCACATAAATTTTACTGAAATGAAGATGGAAGGAAGAGGATAAACTTTATTTTGTTGAGATACTCCACCACGTGTAGCGTTAATTTTTATCCTGTGTGTCAACTATTTATTTATTTTCTTTCCCTAGGAATAAGGTGCTTCCGACAGAATTAGAAGTTTGAGATAGTAATTGAGAAAACGCCTGTGAGGGCTACAGCAGAGAGAGGAGAGGGGGAGGAAGGCTGGGTGGGAAGAGGCTCAAGCTTCTAGCATCTCTGAGAACTTCTAAGCCAGACCTGGAGCCCCAGGGCAAAGAGGGTCACTTATTTCCCAAACCTGCGTTAAGTCCAGAGCAGACACAGAGAGTTTGAAGGCTCCCTCGGCGGGCCCGGGTGGCCGACTCGGGTCCATCCAGGTGGGTGGTCTTTCCCGCTGACGGCAGATGCGGACACACGAGAGTTCCCACGCGCTCTCTAGGAAGCCGCTGTAGGTGCGACAGGTGCGACAGGTGCGACAGGTGCAATAAAACCTAGCCCTCCTTCTGGCCTCTGACCTTTCTCTATGAATAGGAGCAGGGTTAGGGATGGGCCTGCAGTGGTTCAAAAGTGAAATCTGGGCTGTCCTGCGTGGACGCTGTGCCCGAGAGCGACAGATGTCCACGGCTCTGTATGCGATTTCTCCCAAGGGATGGGTACGCGGGGCGGAAAGCTTGTGTGCGTGTGTGTGTCTGTCCTGCATCTACGGGTGTATCCGTATCTCTACGTAGGAGATAGGATTTTTTTCGACCTCGGAGGTCCAATTCATAATCATCCCATACGTCTTCATCTACCCATACCCGTTGGGTCGACCAGCTCTACAACGTCTCAATCATACTTTGTTCTTGTAGGAGAGGAGTTTGTCTTCGGCGGGTGGGACTCCGCTGCCTCCTCCTCCGTCTGCCAGCCCCGAATGCCTTGCTGACCCCGCACTTCTTGGCCTGTCTTCGTGTGTGTGTGTGTGTCGTTCTGAGCACAATTGGAAGCGAGTCACAGACGACTGCCCCGAGGTCCGCATCCTTTTATAGGGCGCTTGGCATAATCTTCACATTATGGATATTACTCTTTAATGCAAAAATCAAATAATGCCACTACAGTGGAGATCAAATTGGGTTTTGCCCAGCCACTCCTAACATCCTTCTGAAATTTTCTTTTTTTTTTTTTTTTTGAAATTTTTCATTTCCTCAAGATCGCCCTTGTTGGGCAGGGGGGGGGGGGGTGGAAAAAAAATCCCTGGAGCAAGAGCTCTCTAAAGAGTTATGCTTATGTATTAAATTCCTGCCACTGAGCAAATATCCTGACCCAGAAAGATTCATTCTAAAACTTTTATAAATAATCCCATCCCTTTTCATATACTTCTGCCTGCATTCTAATTATGTTTTTTGTTGTTGTTGTTGTTGTTGTTGTTTTTTGAGAGAGGTGGGAACAAATTTGATTGCCATCACTCTTAAGAGACGGAGCTGGGTTAACCTGAGCTGGGTGCAGCCCCCATTGCCCTTCTCAGCATTTTTCCTCCCAAATTTTTATCAACGTGTCAAGAAGGATTTATTTATTTATTTATCCTGATTTGATTGGATTTTTGAAATGAAGAGAAGAAGTCAGAAGCACTGAGTTAACCTTTTCCGACTCCATGGAGGGGGTGTTCTGAAACCTACGGTCCCGCAGGTCCAGGGGCGAGGGCTCAGCACCGATGTCCATTGGGTTGTCTGAGAAGGGAGTTTGGCCCCAGTCACCAGGATCTCGGAGGGACTCGGGACCTGCATGTGAACACGAGTGCTCCGTTCTTAACAAATTAAGCCCCGACCGAGTGATGAGTCACAAAAGAGGGAGGAGAAAAGGCTGTGAGGTGGGCATCTTGGGTCGAAGCACATCCTCTTGGCATAAAGACGGAAAAACAGAGTCAACGTGACATTTGCTTGATTCATCACCTCCAGACCTCCTGGACCCCCACGTGTCACAGGACGGCGGCGGCGGAGGCCACGTGCGTGAGAGAGCGAGGCCCCGGGGGTCCCCCTGTTGAGGGGGCTTAGGTGATGCCTTAGACCTTTGGTATTCCTGTCCCAGGGTGGAGCACGACCCATTTCCCTTCCTATCCCCTTGCAGTCATGGGTTATTTAGAAGATGCAGAGGATAGAGAGGCTCCTATGATTAGAAAAGAAACAAAAATCTGGGTGATTTTTAAAAATATATTATTTATTTATTCATGAGAGACACAGAGAGAGAGGCAGAGACACAGGCAGAGGGAGATGCAGGCTCCCTGCAGGGAGCCTGACGTGGGACTCGAACCCAGGGCCCCGGGGTCACGCCCTGGGCTGAAGGCAGGTGCCCAGCCGCTGAGCCCCCGGGGGCCCCATGGATGCTGATTTAGACTAGGCCTCAAACACACAGACATACCTTAAACATTTAGGATGTGGCATCTTTGTGTGGTAGTAAGCAGGGTAGAGAAGGGGCCTCGGAGACCCCGAGACAGAGATCTCGTGGGAGGAGGAGGAGCCTCCATGTGCGGGACACGGCCAGTGTGGCCTCCAGACAAGCGTGGCTGTTGGTGTGGCCAGGCTGGCTTCTTGGGTACCCGAGGGGACCCACGCCGGCCGCCTCATGGGTTGCAGAACGTGCTGCGGGCCCGGGCTCGAAACTCTGGGCCATCCAACAGGAGGCTCCGCGTCTCCTTCTGCAACTGAGCCCCACCAATTCTGTGGCCCTTCCCGTCGCCTTGCCAGTCCCCGTGCGCTGGACAGGCCACCTCGTGGCCGTGACGACGACGTCGGCGCGGGGAGGGATGGGGACGTGCCCCTCCTGGTTGATTTCTCCCCGGAACCTGGTCAGAAGAAGGACCCTTGGTCGGGGTCGGGGAGGAGGTGATTAAGGTCATCTGGGGCTACCTTCTTGGTCTCTCACAAGCAAAATGTCGCAACTGAAACAAGTGGCCGTCTTCTGGCCAGTGTGCACCGGGCACCAAAGAAGGAGCCGCTTTGTGCCGCCGTCCCCCAGGTTCCCTGAGACAGCCTCGCCGACGTGGCCGTGTCACGCTGAGCCCCACTCGCCAGCCCGGCCCCTCGACTTGCACTTCCAGACCAGCCGGGAGAGCAGGGCGACCCTCGGTCAACAGGGTCAGAGGGCGGTGGGTCTGGACGGGGCCTGTGTTGGACCAAGCGGGAAGCGAGCTCTGGTTTTGGGGGGCCCAGGAGGAGGCAGGGCGGCCACAGAGGGCTGAGCGATGTCTCTGCAGCCGTGGCTGCACCCACGGGGCTCCTGTGGGGTGGGCGCCCGCACCCGGCACCCCTCATGCTCCCCGCATCCTGGCCGAGGCCTGGCCTGCCGACCCCGCTGCATCTTGTCTGTACCCAACACCACGGGGACGTGGGGGTATCCCTTCTCACTCCAGGCCTATCTTGTATCACTCACGGGAAGACTTCTAAAAAGAATAAATACGATTCTCTGTCAACGTGGGAATATTATCGTGTCCCGTCTTTGTAAAAAAAATTAAACCAGGTGAGTATTTTCCTTACAGTTTTCAGTGCAAGGGTTTTACGCACAAAGGGTACCGAGTGCAAGAACCGGGAGATGGGCTGTGCTTTTTGGGGGAAAAGACGTGACCAGGACATGGCAGTGGGTCTCGGGGGCAGCACCCCCACGTGTCAGGCTCCGGCGAAAGCTATGAAATGAGAAGCACCCGCGCGGTCCGTCCTGGGTGGTGGCCCTTTGCAGGAATTCCATCCTTAAAAACACAGAAAATGCAAATGCAAAATTCCTCTTACGTGGCCCGACGAGCGAATACTCATTTGCTCATTTCAGGCTTCGGGTGGACGCCCCCGGGGCCCCTCCGGGGTTCACGAGCGCCGCACGTGGTGCTTTTCTATTGCTCGACGTGGAAGACAAAGGAAGCGATGCGCTGTGAAGGGCCATCAGAGCCTCGTCAAAAGCGGCAAAGGCAGAGTCTCTATAAAGTGCTTGAAAAAATACCTGCGGATGCCTGTGTTTTGATTTACGCGTTTCCGAAGCCTGTGAGGCAGGCGTGGAGACTATGACGATGCACGAAGACTCATTCTCAAATCCGTCCTCCTGGTCTCCTGCGCCCTCCAGGGAGACGTTCTTGTGTTGGACGCCGGATTTCGGAGACTGTAATTGTGCCCTCGGCCTGGACCAGAGCCGAGACCCGTGACAACAATTAGCAAATTGTCATCCAGGTGGTCTTCTGCCCTGGCCCCGGCAGACCCTCCTTTGCTGTCACCTTCTCCTGCTGACTCCTAGTCCAAACCTCAGGCAAATACACTTTTAGGGTTTCTAGAAAAAGAGCAAAATCTAGCTGCAGAGCACCGAACTCATTTTCCGGTTCCATGGTTTCCTCCGTCTTGGGGTTCCACCGGCAGCTGACTTCCACTCCATCCCCCCCCACCCGGGAGGAGCACAGCGCCTCATCGCCAAGAGCTAAATTAGCTCCTATTATCCCTGAGCCGAGAGCGTGAGGTCGGCCGGTTGGAACTTATGCTTCCCATCTTAGGGCTGCTGGGGAGCACTTCAGCTGCTGGAGAGCACTGGAGTTTCTGGGGGCACTAGAGCTGTTGGGGGCACTGGAGCTGCTGGGAGCACTGGAGCCAGGCTGGGAGCACTGGAGCTGCTGGGAGCACTGGAGCCAGGTGGGGAGCACTGCAGCTGCTGGGGACACTGGAGCTGCTGGGGACACTGGAGCTGCTGGGAGCACTGGAGCCAGGTGGGGAGCACTACAGCTGTTGGGGACACTGGAGCTGCTGGGGACACTGGAGCTGCTGGGGGCACTGGAGCTGCTGGGAGCACTGGAGCTGCTGGGAGCACTGGAGCCAGGCAGGGAGCCGAGGGCCTGGTGCCCCTCCTGAGGATGGAGAAACAGTGACTGTCGCTGGGTCTGCGAAGGAGCACAGTTCCGTGCCAGTGACATGAGCGTGTGATCGGAGCCTGTTAAAGTCC